>NC_080186.1:87977196-88280227 GCF_030028045.1 Hippopotamus amphibius kiboko | reverse complement strand
ATACAAGATGAATGCGTTCTAGTGATCCACTGTATAGCATAGAGCATACAATTAACAATCAGGTATTATATTATTCTTAAAGTTTGGAGTAAAAAGATACCATGTAAGGAGCCCTGGAGCTGACCACAGGTGTGCATTTAGTGTAAATGTGTCCAGTCTAAGAGAAGACCCATATCCTATGACATTTGAGAGGCTGTTCATCTCAGCTTTAAGTCTCAGCCTCAGCTGCCTCAAAATTTGGTGTCCAAAGCCCCTTCCTTCTCACCCCTCTAAGGTATGCCTGCTCCAATCTTTGAAGCCACCTTCAATCCTTTTGGGAGAGAGCCATAATATAAACAAACAGAACACATTTGATAGATCATTACTCCTGATTCTGAAGTTTAATGTAAATGTAAACATTTGCAGCTGGAGAATCATTTCCACAGTTGACCCATTTCTCACTTGCGGTCCAGCTTCTCAAAAAAGCTTTGGTCAACTTGATTCAAATCAAAAGAGAAATAGCAAGTGGTGATGTGAGTCATCTCCATTTTGGTGATATGCAGGTTAAAGCAAGGCATGGTGAGTGAAAAGGTCAATTAATTTATGTTTGTCCATTTAAAATCAATTCCAAGTGACTGAATTTTGAATTAAAAGCAGTCTTCCAATATGTTTCTACTTGCACTCACCAAAAAGTTTTAAATGCTCTAGAAAAGCTATTTTTCTCCTTTCTTGAGATGATTATCATAATTCAATCCATAGAGAAGAAACTGGGTGGGAATATATTAACATATCAATCCAGCTCAAAATAACTTAATGCAATTATTTTCTACTTTCCTTTCTCTGCCATGGGTGCCACCTCTAGGCAACTTACGTGTAAACAAAAAAGTTTTCTCTTATGCTTTAAATTTGTGTCTCACTGTAATTGGAAACCCCCCTAATTAACCTTCTGAGAAGGCATGCAGCAAGCAAATTCTTGCTTTGCTGAGTGTTGCCAAGACTGCAAGGCTTTTTTGCAGGCAACTCTGCTCTACAAGGGCACTTTGGGAAAGAACACATTCTTCTTACATGACATGAAACACCATGGAGTACTGTTCAGCTTACACACTGACAACTGGTTTAAGTAGAAACTTTTTAACATAGTGATGTCTAACACATGTCACCAAGGAAAGCACACAAGTGAGAACAATTTTGAAAATACATTTGTAGAGCTTATCGTTGGTAAACTCATGTTCCTGCTGTTATTTGAATCACAGCTGAATATATATAGGATAGCCTCTCCAGGTGTGTTTTGAGATTTAGAAATCATTTGACATCTAAGGGTAACAAAGTCATGTGAACTCAATGACGGTTAGGTGAGAAATTTGTTGGAAGTAGTTAGCTGATTTTTCTATGACTTTTTTTTTTTCGGTAAGAACTGAATCTGTAGAAAAAAGATGTTCTGCCCTTCTAGACAGGTTCATGAACTCATAATAAATCTCCCTCTCCAAGATGTGGTCCCATGACAACCTTAATACCCCAACTGTCTCATGCAGTGTGGTGAGAATAGTTAATTGGCATTTTCCCAATTCAAGAAGTGAAACTATCTTCCCACCAACAACATTCCCTTTGTGTTCTGAAAAATTTTAGAAGACAAAAGAGGAAAAACCTCAGAAACATCACAACCCAAAGAGATCCAGTTGAATACATAAAATGTCTCCGATAAATAATGCAGCTTCTTCTTCCCAAGCCAGGTGTTCAGGGCATAGATCCAACAATGGCGAGGTTTGTGCCATCTAATTTATTTCTATAATTTCTCCTTTAAGAAAAACATCCATTCTTTCTCGGAAGGAACTGATGACCAGTGTATCATACCACAGTCATAAATGATCAAGCAGGCCCAAAACACTGATCATGAACAGTGTTTTATTAACAAAAAGGAAAGAAAGAGAGATAGAGATAGAGAAAAACAGCAAGAGTCTGACATTATCTGACTCTTGTGGAATTCAAAGTATAAGATTTCTTTGTGCTCACTGTCATATATTTCAGGAAATGGCCACAACCTGGAAAGTCAATAAAAGATAAACTAAAAATCCAAAACAGAGAATTTGAAAAACATGAAAGGCATCAACCAGAGTAGATTAAACATCAAACTATAAAGATACTTCAGTACATTGATAACAACTCTAAATCCAAATTAGAAAAGCCAGGGAGAATGTAAACTGCATAAAACTTTTATTATTTATTAGCAGTGTATTCTTCTACACTTTAAAATAGAGCAAAATATCTTTTTGAAGGTAAACTATTCATAACAAAATACATGTCAAACAATTTTTATTATTGGAGTAGAATCACTTTGCTATATACTTTCTATATGATACACGTATACTTCCTGGTTTGTCTATGTACGCACACATGTATAAATAATTTTAAGACATACCCATGTAGATACATATGACTAACATACACACATAATTATGGAAAACTTACAGTAGTCAATTTTGCAATCATTTAGTAGCTGCACACAAATTAGTGTTCATAGGACTAATTGTCAATGTGGTTCCCTTTCCCCTACTTCTCAAATGTCATCTGATTACTTTTCACTGATAATTTTGAAAAAATACTATCATTTTCCTATACAATTAAGCAATCATTTTTTACAACTCATAATAAAATATTTTACTATTTTAGCTTTAGAAAAGGTATACAATTGAATTCCACTTAGTTTAATTTTTGATTCCTAAAACATACAATTCATTTTTTCATCAGTTTAGTGCAGTTATTTGGTACCGCAATTTTTGAAGGTTAAGTTACTGAACCTGAGTCAAACATTCATTCAAATGCCTTTTTTAAAATGTAAAACATAAACAAGATGTTTTCCTGAAGCATGTATAATAGTCGCAAGTTACCTCCTTCTAATAAATACATGATAAATAACTCAATGGTTGAGAGTAAAGCACTTCATATGAATCCATTGGACTGTCTCTGAGTAGTCCATTCTTAAGCAGCACGGAAAACAGTCAGGATCTAAGACTCCCCAACTCCCCATGCAACAGAAGCTTACAGGCTTCTGGAGCCTAAATATAAGATTACACTTACATGAAAGGGCTGTAAAGTACCTAGGAGTCCCTCCATTTTTATGTTCAGTTTCAGATATGCTAGCTTGTGTATCAGGAGTCTGTGATCTGTTTTAAAGTTATCTCCTTTATTAATACATAGAGCTACGTAGCAGCATCTTTTTTAGTTTTTTTTTTCTTCATTGATTCAAAACTGGTGCCAGACCATGTTGAATACAAGCAAAAACCTCATACCAAAATCAGAATATTCTAATTGGGTTAAGAACTCTTTTGAGAGGAGGAAAGAAATAAAAACATTTGGACTGCTGAGTCATTTCATAAAGAAAAACCATGCTTTCAGAAGAAATATTCAGTGAATTCTGATCTTCAACTGGTTGTTAGATTTTGTTAAAACCCCTAAAGATGCAAGACTAACTGGCTCAGCAACAAAAACGAAGGGAAAGGAAATAGTGTAAATAAGCCATATCAAATGAATGTACTCCTGCTAGAGATAACCTTGGATAAACTTGTTAAGTTAGACTGACTTCCCAAAAGAATGAACTGATCTGCCACATTCGTAGTGGGAACGTAAAAATCACTTTCTAAAAACTTTCTCCCTCATTTCTTCTTAATCAAGAGGAATTATTATTCACTGTAGATAAAACCATACTAAACAAATTCAAAATACAAATTTTGGGTAGCAAACAGCAAGAAAATCTAAGTCAAAATATAGTCTAGTTTTTACATAATTTTATATATTTATAAATTTATCAAAATAGTCTTTTAAAGTTCACAATACATACATAATGTAACACTGTACATGTAAATGTAATAACAAATGTATTACCGAAATACATTAAAAATAACCTTTCAAAATACCAAATTCAACATGAAAATTGTCTTAAAAAGAGTTGACATCTTCACAAACATAGTTTCAGTGCATTTATAGTAGTCATTAACCAGAGTTTTCTGGTTTCAAGTCTCATGAAGCTCTTATCTTAGTGCTCTCTTTAATTTAAGGTAAGAAGGCAGAGAGACTCTCCCGGCAAGCAGTTGCTTTCTCTCTACATCACTCGTCCAGATGAAGAAATTGTGTCTAAGACTGGAACAGCTTTCACCGGAGTGGCAAGGCCTTAGTAATGAACATATTCAGACTGAAGGGACTGTGCAGGGGAGAGACATAAACTGAGGTTAAATTCCATCACACACAAAATTTCTTTCACATTATGCAGCTTCTTCCTTCAACACAGGGCAATTTGGGTCTATTATATAAAAGATAAATGAATAAACTAAGAAAAGACAGAAAAAGATGAGGGAAACAAAGCATTTGCTAAGAATGAGATATTCAATTAGGTAAAGTGATTGCAAGAAAACTTTATATTTTAAAAGGCTTACTAATTTATTACTAGTGGTTTAAAAGTATTATTTGGAATTTGGTAGGTGGCACTAAACTTGCTTCTAAGTTTTTTACAATACTACTGAGTTTTACTCAAAAGTATTAAATGACATTTGTAACTAAATTGAAGATTACTAGAGTGTACTTTAAGGAATATACATACTTTTTCATTTAATTCAACACATATCAAATGAATGTTAATGCTTCTAGTGCAGTAGAATTAGCTGTCGTTTAAAAATAGACTCCTTAAGAATGTTTGAATATAATAAATACTTTATAAATTCTTTCCATTTAGGTGGTCACAAAGCACTTCTAGCTTTGAAACCTGATCTTAAGACCCAAAAAAGCTTTCGTGCTGAAGAGTCTTGCAGTCATAACACAATAAACAGTGGGCACTTTCAAGAAAATAAACAATGCAAGTTCCTCCCACATCACATTAGATAACAACATATAAAAGGAGTATGCTTGGGATACGTAATCAGAATGCATTGATAATAGACATACACCAGGGAAAGATAAAGAGAGGTAGAGAAAATCGGGCAAACAGTTATTTTTGAGTAGCAAACAGCAATTAGAAAAAACATGAATCAGTCTAAACATTAACAAATTTTTTGCATAATTCTTCTAGTCAAATACCTTAGAAAAACAGTTTACTTGATTTGCTACCAAATGCCCTTTTCTCTTCCTTCAATAATTATTTTTCAAATTTATCTGCAGCATCTCATTAATAGGTCATCAATTCTGAGACTAGTCCATTTTGTTGATAGTATAGGTATCAGTAAGAATCTGTCCATTTTGCAAATAATTTATGAATGTATGCAAACTCTCTTTGATCAGCCTCAAAATCCCAGTGAATTTTATACCCTATCAACAGCCATTTACTACATAAGTATCTGTCAACACCGTGAGTCAAAAGTTATGGTCCCTGCCCTCAAAGGGCAAAAGAACACACTGTCACACAGACGTAAAATGAAAAGACAAGGCCGTCAATATTAAATAATAATATACATAGGGTAAGAGTAACATTGCGCACAAGTGAAGGATTAGGCAAGCGAAGGATGGAAAGGGAAGGTTGTGGTGGGGAGGTGCGTTCTCAAGGCCGCTAGTTTCAAGGAAGAGGTTAAATGTCAAGAGCAGTTAAGAAAAAAGGAAAAGGCTTGGCAAATTGACTTTCTCACTACAGGATGTAGTTTGTGCCAAGGCTTCAAAACAGGAGAGATGATCAAGACTTGGGGTACCATAATGTAAATACACCTGGATTCACAGAGAGAATAAAAGAGGTAAGAGTCTGAGAAAGGCCAGTGAAACTGGTCCAGTGCCTTGAAGCCCATTTAACTTGTGGGACATCAGCTGCCATCCTAGCAATTAGAGCTTAAAGGTGGACTATCATTTTTCTAAGTGCTTTTTCCCAGTTTCCTCTGAAATCTGGCCAGTAAGCAGAGAAGGCGGAGTCACGAGTTCTCCCAAGCTGCAAAACTGCCACATATATATGCGATACCTTCTTGGGAATATTTTAACTTTCACTTTTGTTCTAATTAGAAAAGTTATTCATATTATCACTGATAGAAATTATAAAGCTCCCTTGTTTTTGTAAACACCTCTAAAGTTCGATCAACTCTCAACAAATAGAAATACAGCAAATGAACAGATACTAGACAAGTGACCTTTGTTACACTAACCTTTCTTCCAGGATAAAGTGTTTTATATAGGGGGTAAATACATGTGTACATATATTTATTTTATGGACTTATGATACCCACTGAACTGGAAAAAGGAAATAGTCTAGAATATTAAGGATTTCAGTCATTCATGTGAAGTATATACTCATTAGTCTCTGGCAGAAAGCCTTTGCTTACACACAGCAGAGGTCAGAAACTCTGGCTGGTGTTTAACCCAGCCTTCAGATTCAGATGACCACAGTCTTTACTGCTTCCTTTGCAACTCACCCAATTTGCTCACTTATGTTGCCTAATTGGCCCTGGAGGCCTCTGTAAACGAATGAAGACATGATTGGACCAAAGAATGAAACTTCTGTCACGCTGATTAATTCATTCAACAAACAATTATTGAACATCAATAGTATGTATATATTAGGTACTGTGGGATAAAAATAGGATACCAAAGTTCTCAAAACCAAACATATTTCATGGTTTCTTTATATGGTGTAAAGAAAGTTAAAAGAAAATAAGAGATCAATAAAATGGACTTAGCAAATTATTCTCACATCAGTGTTTTGTAACAAATTAACTTCTTTTCATTTTCAGTCTAAAACAAAAATCCTAATGAAAGTGGACTTAGGGAAGAAAGAGAATTGTTAAAATCTACAAGACCTATTCACTTTTAAAAAGTATAACTGATATTCCAAGGTCTTTTCACTAGGGAAACAATAGTGACAGTGATTTAGATTTCAAGCACCACATGTTTACATAATGGGGTCGTATTCAGGGTATCTGGGTCGTTTGTTTTCCAAATGTACGTGTATCCTAAAGTTATTAACATCCCAGAAAACACAATAGCCAGTTATTAGCACTTTTAATTTTTATAGTAAAAATGCAAAGGTATTTTGTACTCCATAAAAAATATCATTATTGCTATTTATTTTATTATTCAAAAAATAGATTAACTGAAGTACAACTAACTGGAATTTTTGATAAATTAGATATACTACTTAACAGGTCAATTATTCTGTAAAAGACACTTACTGTGTACTTTCTACAAACCAGGCACAGTTTTAGACATCTTATATGTATTAACTTATTAAATGCTCTGAACAACTCATTCTACTGATGGGGAAACTGAGGCACAAAGCAGTAAAGTAACTTGCCCAAGATCATGCAACTAGGAAGGAATTTGAACTCCAGCAGTCTGGCTATAAAGCCCATCCTCTTAGCTACCACAATACAATGCCTCAAGGCACTTCTAGCATTGGTCCTGTGATTCACTACATATTCCACTGAACATTCTCTATCACATGACAGAGACAAATAATGAGCAGGGTGTGATCCTGAGCGAACAAAGAAATATTAACATACAAAAGAGAATGTACTATTTATTACTGTAAGGGAGATATATGCAGTTTTAAATGATTTTCAATAGAACTGAATCCAAAAGAATTTTCAGGAATATTCTATAAGGAAATTTTCTTTATAAGAACACCCATGTTTAAATATCCTAATCACAGTTTTAATTTTGCTTGGCCAATTTTTTTTATCATTACCATGAGAATTGATACTTAATGTATCTGAAATACACACACACACACACACACACACACACACACACACACAAAAACCCTCAGCAGTGACAATGATATGGTTATGAAGGACCTGAGACCTGAGGTGTAAATATTATTTTACAAAGTAGCACTTATGTATATAACCAAGAGATTTGAATTTCTTAAATAGAAAACTTAAGTTTATATGGCCATTAAGTTCAACTGGGTCACAGTGAGTTAAGACCAGATCAAGTTTATCATGATTGTACGGTATTTTTACAGTATGAATACCATGAACTGATAATACAGCAATATTCAGCCTGCAAATGAAGGATGAAATTACTTTACATTGCAGTGCCCCACCCCCCAATTTTTATGCCAAAATATAAGCTTCCATCAAGAATTCTTGCTCTGAAAGCAGTTGGATTTGACACAAAACAGTGTTAGGTAAGGAGATTAAGACAATTTGTTCTGTTCTGGAAATGTGCTACTAATCTGTTTTGGCAGCTGTAGGTAGTGACTTTAAAAATTTAGCTATTCTGGAGGTGTTTCTTTTTTAAACAGCCCAGTTACCTAATCATGGTAAAAAAAAGTCTAATAATTATTGATATAAATACTGCATGAATAGTTAATAAATAAAACTATAAATTGACTACCAAAAATAGCAAATTGTAAAGAATAATGAAAGTTAAGGTCTTTGCCAGCAAACGAATGCAATAATGTTTTAATGTTCAAACAACTTGGACGAAAGGACCCTACGATCCGAAGTGTTACTTTCCTAGTAGGTCAAAAGTGCCATGTGCTTTTGCCACACCGACTTTTTCTTTCCTGCATTTCCCCATTTTCCCAAGTCCCATAAGGAAGAAAACAATAGTCTACTAGTTACCCTGGTTTGAGTTCTAACTACAGAGACAAAAAGCACCTACAGAGGCAAAAAGTGATTTGTTTTACACTTTGCTGTACATCTGAAACTAACACAATATCGTAAATCAACTGTACTTCAATTTTTAAAAAGTGATTTGTTTTAATGGCATCATTGATAATTAAAAGAAAAAAACACATGTTTGGTAATATGGTATCATATATAACTCCAGTGTCCTTTTAAGTTTTAATGAACAAATGAGGAAAAAATAAACACTGGGGAAAAATAAATTTATCTATAACTACCTCTATACTCCTGGGTCTTTTATGGCTTTGCAACGGAGTTTCCAGTTGTATTGCTTGTAAGTTAAAAATACACCAAATGTGTGCATTGATAATATTTCCACAAATGTGGTTTCACAATACTACTGAAAGTATTTGCCTCTGCTAACATAATATTTCTGCAATAACACTAGTAGAAGCATAGCTGGATAAGGTTTTATTGGCATCATATTAACACAAAAAGGCTAAGGTTTGTGATAAAAACAGCTTCGAAAGAGGTGTAAACATTTTTCTACAGTGTTCTCTAAGCATTTCAGGGACCCCAAGATTTAACAATCAAATTTTGGTTCACTAAAATGCTATATAAACTATTCTTTCACCTTCCTACATAACTTTTAATAGATTCTTTTTTTCTGGGGGAACTTAATATGTGCTCTTCAACAATCACAAAGAGCTCAATTGTTAGATGACAGATTGTTGACACCCAACTTGACTCAGCCAACCATTACGTGAGTGTTTTCAGTTCATCTGAACACCAAAATTATATTGATGCAAGCTTGCTTAAAATGTATTTTCTCTTATTTTAGTAAAGCCGCATTTCTAGAAAAAAAAATAAACTCTCAGATTACTGTATATTAACGCTAAAGCGGAAAAATTGTTTGCTTTTTGTTAGTGCTTCCTCTGCTTGCAATGACAATGAATCCCCAATTAGCCCTTTGCTTAACATTCATGAACCCAGATAGATTATCCAACGTTTAGTTCAATAAATATTTATTAGGTGCTTTCTACACTTTGGGACCTGAGAAAACAAAGATGCCTCTGAGAGGCTTAAAAGCCAGCAGAGGACAGAGAATCACACAGAGCTGCCTATAATATGAGAGAAACCAGTGGGTGAGGACAAAGTCCCATGAGAGACGAGAAGGAAAAGGCATTCTGCCTGGATGGGTCACAAATGCCTCAAAAAAAGATAACTAATGAGCCAGGCCAGGAAATACAAAACCAAGCAGAGACAGGAGGAAAAGCAGAGTAAAGCGCCTGTGCTAGGGCTCACACGCCAGTCAGGATGCCGAGTGGAGCTGCTGGAGAGGACACGGTGGGGAGGCACGTGGTCTGATGGGGAAGGGCCCTGAGTGGCAGGCAAGGGATCCAGACCAGACCCTGTGTGCAAAGTGGAGACCCTGAACGATTCTGAACACAGGAGTGATTTAATCAGCTAAGTCTCAGAAATCCAGCGCTGGTAGCAGTATAGAGGAAAGTGTAAAGGCAAGAGATACTGAAGGCAGGGAGGAAATTTAAAGGGCTAACCCAATAGTCCACAAAGACCTCAATGAAGGCAGCTGTGATATGAATCGAGGAACAAAATATGGACATTTCAAAGGGAAAATTGCTAGGACTTAGTGGCTAGATGCGGCAGAGGGAAAGGCAGAAGTAACGTCAAAGATGATTCCAGATTTCTAGCTTGGATGATTGGATGCATAAGGATGCAATAGGTAAGCCAGGGAACAAAAGGAGGAGCAGACAATTGAAAGAGCGTGTATTCCCTCCCAGGAATGCCCACGGGAAGTTAGAAATGTAAGTCCAATGCTCAGGAGATGATTACCCAGAGAAAGAAGTGGATCAAGGGGCAGGTGGAGGAAGAAAACAGGTAACTATTTAATGGGGGGGGGGGGGACAGAAAAATAATATTCCAAAACTCAAAAGAGACCGAAAATAACAGGAGAAAAGGATGGTCAATATTGTCAAATGCTGCAGAGAGACTAAGAAGAATGAGGACTAACAAGAGATCATCAAACCTGGCCTAAAGAAGTCAGAGGTGGCCTGTGGGACAGACTTTCACCAGAATGGGGGGCCACCTCCCTTGCCCAAGTTTGGTCATAAAGGAGACACTGTGATCAGAGATCGAACTGAGGGAAGTAATTGAGTAAGATCACCCTGGACCTGTTTGCAGGTGAGGAGACAGGCAAATGGAGGGTAAGAGACTGAAGACCTAGCAAGGACGTGGGTGGCCAACTTCCAGGAATAGTTTGGAAAGAATTGTGCAGGTAGGTGGAGTTACCCCTGGAAAATAGTACAGTTCCTTTTTCAAAAAAAGGAATAAAAGGACAAGTCAGATACACAATAACTTTGAGGCAGAGAAGAGGTCAGTTAGGCACTGAAGGGTCCAGGTAAGTTAGAAATTCATTTGAAATGGAGTCAATGGGCAAAGTCATGGGATTTTCTCCAACAGAGCTCAGAAGACAGAGACTAGAAATAGACATGAGATGGTTGAACTGACCTAATTTTGGAGGCTAGTGATACAGTGGCTACAGAAAAAACATCCAAGTGGAACAGAGAATGCTGGAAAAAGGAAGCAGAAATGACCACGTGGGCTACAGAAGGAAGTAAACTGAGAGGGGGCACAGGCAGGGCTCATAAAGAGGTCATAGGGGAGAGTTAGTAGGGTGGGGGGAGGGTAAATGTTTGAGAGGAGCCTTATAGTGTCCCAGATATCAGAAGCAATGCTCTAAGCAATAAGAAGGTCTATGAAATGGATTTCCAAGTGAATAAAAACAAAGATCACTGGAGTTAAGGGAGTTTAAAACACAGCAGCTGTGAGACCGAGCAAGTCATGGCCTCTCTGAGTCTTGATTTCCTCATCTGTAAATTATGGGTTAAATAAAGGAGATGATGCATAAATATCGCACCTAATACAACGTGCAGCACATAGGAGGTACTCAGTAAATCACTGATGAGGAGGAGGATTAAGGAATGTTACAGTTGTCACCAGTGCTGGCAGTAGCTTGGTAGCTAAACAGTAAAGCCAAAGTCCTCACTATGATGGTATTAGGAGGTATTATATTATACACTATATAAGTAGTGGTGCTCTTATGTAAGGGACCTAGAGAGCCCTCTCGCCCTCTTTCAGCCACGTGAGGTTACAATGAGAAGATGGCAGTCTGCAGCCCAGAAGAGAGCCCTCACCTGAACCTGACCATGCTGGCCCCTGATCTCTGACTTCAAGCCTCCAGAATTGCGAGAAATAAATTTGTTGTTTATAAGCTGCCAGTCTAGGGTACTTTATTATAGCAGCCGAGCTCACTAACACACTATTTTTTGTATCCTTTCTTTCCATCCTAATAACTTCCAATCAGAGACTTAACCGGAGGATGCCAAAGCCCACACATGTGATGACCTCATTAACATCACAGAAGGCTGAGGGGCTCACAATGTCCTGACCAAGAGAGGGAAATATCTGCAAACACCGTGTACCTAAATAACTTACACGCAAAATACAGAGGCATCATGCTGACCTCAGAACAATCTGATGCCTTGTCAAGTAACATTCCCACGTCTGCCTGGGAAGGGAAGAGAAGGATACCACTGCTGAAAGAATGCCAAAGATGTGGTTAAGTACTGAGAACAAGCTCATGTTCTTAAACAGTATTAGTATCCCTTAGCTGAAAAACTGCATCAAACGTAAGGCAATGCCACAACAAAGAGGAGAGAGGAAAAACCACAGCAATTTGAACATACAACGAGGTTAGAAAGCTAGTATTAACCCTATATATTAAATATAACCTTTCATCTTTAATCAGGACAGGATGATAGCTTTTAAAATGAAGAATAGGCAGAGGGAAAAGACATCAAGTTAAATCAGGAAAAGCCATGACATACCATTGGAAAGTAGGAGCATTTTATTGAGAATGGATATTCAAACAACCATAAGTGGTTCATCATTGTCACACTAACATGACTCCAAAGTAAAAATGAAGCATGCTTTAATGCACACGCCAATTGCTCAGACTCTCATCAAATTGGTTATCTGATGAAGTTGGATCTAATATTTTAATCTTATTTCAAGTTCTCACACCGATCAGAATGGCCATCATCACAAAATCTGGAAACAACAAATGTTGGAGAGGGTGTGGAGAAAAGGGAACTCTCCTGCTCTGTTGGTGGGACTGTAAGTTGGTACAGCCACTATGGAAAACAATTTGGAGGTTCCTTCAAAAACTACAAATAGAACTTCCATATGATCCAGTCATCCCACTGCTGGGCATATACCCAAAGAAAACCATAATCCCAAAAGAAACTTGTACCATAATGTTTATTGCAGCACTATTTACAATAGCCAGGACATGGAAGCAACCAAAATGCCCATCAACAAATGAATGGATACAGAAGATGTGGCATATATATACAATGGAATATTACTCAGCTATAAAAAGGGATGAGATGGAGCTATATGTAATGAGGTGGATAGAACTACAATCTGTCATACAGAGTGAAGTAAGTCAGAAAAAGAAGGACAAATATTGTATGCTAACTCACATATACGGAATCTAAAAATGGTACTGATGAACTCAGTGACAAGAACAAGGACGCAGGTGCAGAGAATGGACTGGAGAACTCGAGGTATGGGAGGGGGCAGGGGGTGAAGGGGAAACTGAGACGAAGCGAGAGAGTAGCACAGACATATATATACTACCAACTGTAAAACAGATAGTCAGTGGGAAGTTGTTGTATAACAAAGGGAGTCCAACTCGAGGATGGAAGATGCCTTAGAGGACTGGGGCGGGGAGGGTGGGGGGGACTCAAGGGGGGAGGAGTCAAGGGAGGGAGGGAATACGGGAATATGTGTATAAAAACAGATGATTGAACTTGGTGTACCCCCCCCCAAAAAAAAAAAAAAGAACATGTAATACCTTTATATATGTGTGTGTGTGTATATAATTTACATATATAAATATATAAAATAAATTTATAAAAGAAAATTTTATAAAATAAAATATATAAAATAAATAAACCTTTATTTATATATATATTTATATATATATTTTTCCCCGCCTAATGGTAGAACACAGAACTTAACCTATTAGGCTACCAAGGTTGTTCTGACACTGGTCAAATCTGAGATGGAGAACTCGTCCACAGAGTCTTCACAACCAAAGAGCAGACTAACCAGCCAAGTATAAAAATGGCAATGACCACTGGGACAGGGAATTGCATTTAAGCCAATTTCAACTGTGGCATAAGGAGAACATTAAAGTAGTACACAATATTTCATTTCAATTTTCCTTTTAACTTTAAACCAAATGAGTATTTTTAATTCCTTTCTGTATCTAGAACTGCTTTAGAAACCATAAAATAGAAACAATTTTACAAAATGTCTGCACAAGGAAAGTTTAAAATTTGTAGACTTGCATGTAAAAATTGCATATATATAAAGTCTTGCATATATGGACAATATGTAAAACAAATACAGATACTTGTGTATGCAAAGCAACATTACAGATTGATAAAATAAAGTAGTAAATATTCATCATGAATAGAAACCGGTTAAAAAGTAAAATACTGGGTGGGTTCAATTTCTTGAGAAAAGTTTCAGAGCATATATACAAGATAATATGTCTTCTCATAACATGAGAAATGGGTGAAGAAGGCAGGGGGCTTCTAAGAAAGGGCTTCCCAAAGGCCAGGAGGTAGGGAAGGGAACCACACTCAGGCACGAGCAGGGTAGAGGTGGTACAAAGACACAACGAGGGGAACAGAGTGCGGAGGGCCTGAAAGCTCAGCAAAGGAATTCAAGATCCGGGCTCGAGCATGAGGGGATCACTGGTCACTTCTGAATGAGGATGAGACCAGTATCCATTACCTGGCAATGCTCTCAAGTGGGGGTCGCAAACTACAGCCCGGGGGGCCAAAGCCAGCCCACCACCGGTTTTTGTAAATAAAGCTTCATTGGAACACAGACACACCCTCCACATACATATATAGAAGAGTTGGGACACAGAGCCAAAAATTCACTATCTGGTCCTTTACAGAAAGAGCTTGTGACTCTAGTTTAAGGTATGAATTAAGACTGAGTCAGGAAGATCATCAACAAGGCTAACAGAACAAAGAAGATGAGAACGCAGCAGAACAAGAAGAATGGGAACATTCCAAGAGACCATGAACGCATCACTGGCATAACCTCTAACATCACTGAGAGTATTTTTGAAAAGGTTTGAAGATCAATATACAAGGGTGAATAACAAAGCTTAGGATAAGCTACTACTTAATAATAATTTTAAAAGTCACAGAAAAAGATTCTAATAGGTGATACCCAAAGCAGCTTTCAAAAGAACCTTATAAAAGGACTGCTTACCTTATGTATGTTTATATACCCTACAGGTCAGTACAGTAAAAGCTTGTTATAAAAGGCTGTTCCCATAAAGCAAAGATTAATGTAACCCCTGACACAGAAGTGACAAAAAATTCTTTGTAGCCAATCTGACTATATATACCTATTTTTATAACAAAGCACATTATTTTACAATGCCTCATGCGCAAATGTTGTAAAAAATATGCTTCCTAAGGACCATAATTTTTCTTTGAGTAGTTAAGTTTCCATTTATAAAAAGAAATATATTGTTTAAAAATTCATAATAAAGGACTTCCTAGGTGGCGCAGTGGTAAAGAATCTGCCTGCCAATGCAGGGGACACGGGTTCAAGCCCTGCCCTGGGAATATTCCACATGCCACGGAGCAACTAAGCCTGTGCGCCTAAAAAATAAATAAATAAATAAATCCTACATCAGGATGCAAAAAAAATACAAAAAAAAAAAAAAAAAAAAAATTCATAATAAAAATGTTAGAGCTATTGGTCATACATGATTATCTAATAGTATCTATACTATTATGTGCATTGAAACACAGCATAATTGTTGAAAAGCATAGAATTTACCCAAAGACATCTGCTGAGGTACCGATGGGGGACAGCAGACAGGGCTCAAGCTGGTCTCCTGCCTTCAGGGTTTCCAGCAAGACTTCCCACCCCCGTGACGGCCAGGATTCTCTTCATCAGATCAGGTCTGATCAAGTCACTCCTGCTGCCAAGATTCCAGGAGTGCACACGGCACCTCCCAGTGTGGCTTCGGCTTAATTCTCCAGCCTTATATCTTTAGGTAACCGCCCCGGGCTTTAGCTACACTGGAACACTCCTGAGGCTCTTAAAACAACAATAGCTAAAAATTATTGGGCGTTATCTATATGCAAACTACTTCATATGATTTATATCGATTAATCATCACAAGCCCCTATTACAAAGATTATTATCATTACCACAGAAGCGTCACGGCCTCACAGTCACACAAACTCCTTTCAAAGCACACCGTCATATGTTTGTATAACATTCACAAAAATAGTTTGTACTCTTTATCTTAAACAGATCCCACCAAACTGTATAGTCTGAGGGTGCACAAGACCTAGATATGCTCCTGGTAATTACTATTCCCCTTTACTGAGGCTCGGAGAGGTTAAATAACTTGCCAAAATACTCACCATAAGGAAGTGGTAGAGACAGGATTTGAACCCAGGTCTACTTGCCTTTAGAACCTAAGAGCTAAACTATTGTACTAAGGCTGCACCTCTGTTCTTGTAGCTCCCATTGCCTGAAATGACCATTTCTCCTCTTCCTATTTTCACCACTAGATTCCAAGAAGGCTCCTACTCACCCTCCAAACCCAACTAAAATGTTACGCCTTCGTCACTGTTTTCCCTAACCCTTCTTGGAAAAAAAAAGAGATATCCTTTAGATATACCTTTGTTTTAAACACCTATCATGATATATATATGACACGATGTAATCAAAAGAAAATGCTTTTTTGGAGTCAAACTGACCCAGGTGCAAATTATAGCCCTACTACCTATTTGTGCCACAATCTAAGGCAAAATATTTAAACTCTCAAACCCTCAGGTTATTTATCTTTAAAATGGAAGCAATAATTCTTACCACATTCATTCACTTAAATATCCAACCATCCATAATATTCCCATTCAAGAAATACTTAACAAGTGGCCACTATATGTGAGGCACAGAGCATATAACCGTGAAAAAGAGACACCATCCCAGCCCTCACAGAGCTTACAGTCTAGTGAAGGATACAGACAAGTGAACAGATGATTAAAATGTACAGTGAGCATCTGAGTATCACAATTAAGACCAAAGCAGGGTGTAGAAGAGCTTATGGGGGAAGTACTGTGACCTAACCCAGATGAACCCTGCAGGGTCAGGTAAGGACAATGCAGATGAATAGCAATGCAGTGGTAAGTCTCTTAAAAATAACACAGAGCAAATATTCAAGGCAGATACCTCAAGTAATTTCAATTTAATAAAATACTTCCACCCCACCCACAGCATAATCACACGTCCCTCATCTCTTAAGACTTGAAAACTCCTCCGAATGTCAGGGAGGGAAAACTGACTTTTTACAGTAAGTGGGTCAACCAAAATGAAACCTGGTGCATCGCACTGGTCAGTAGAAACCTCAAGACTAACAGAACAGGTCAAATAAGTAAAAATAAAATCTGCTTCTCAGAATTCTGTCACAACCATAAGGATTCCTTAACATTTGTTCTTGTTTTCTGTGTTAAAGCATTTCATGACAGAACAGGGAAATCATTTCCACATTTTTCTGGGGGCTGAACTGCTGCACGAAGTGAGAAGCAGTTGCAGCCTTCAAGAGAGATGCTAACTGCAGCTTTTAAAATATTAGACGCCCTCTAAACACCCCGCAACCCCTGTCCCCTAGGAGTTGCTGGGTCCTTCTTAAAGGTGCGGGGAGGATATTGCCATCCAGACTTCGTATCCTGCCTAAGGATTTAAAAACATTTTTGTTGAGTGATTTATTCCTACTTCTTCAAGGATCATATGTCTCACATCTTCAGAAGCACTGGAAAGAAGGACCATCTTATGTAGACAAGAAACCTGTAACAATTAGAAAAGCCATATTGAACCAATAAAGGGAAAAACTCTCAACCTCCTACTTTATTCTGCATAAAATAGGAATTTCCATCCTAATTTAGACTTTCTGCCGGCGAGCCAGCAAGGGTAGGACTCGGAGTCCTCCCTCTCACAAGGTTTTCTAGGCAAAGATGAAGGAGGGAAAATCGGCTGCAAGACACCTGCTGTTCTTACTTCCTGGGAGGGTGAGAGGGAGGAACATGTTGTCCTGCTGGCAATTCTATTTATAAATGCTTTTCTTTACAATAAGATGACAAATTTAAGAAGGAGGAGGGGGAAGAGCAGCAGCTGCCCACACAGAGTATTACTTTAAATTTAATTATTGGAAAATCACTCTATTCAGGCCAGGAGAGGGATGAAAAGGAAGAGGAGGAGAAGTGAAGAAAACCAACAAAATATGGAATGAAACCAAAATTAAGTTATGTCAACATGGTGGGCTCAGGGGACCAACAACCTGAAGAAAGCCCACATGCTGCCACCAGCAAAGAGGAAAACTGAGATCCAGAACAGGTAGAATATTACTCTCATCAAGCTGCCAAGGCTTCTGGTACTGAACTATAAAGTGGATTACACAGAACCCTTAGCCATGAAACCTGCAAGATACTCATATAATTATCTAACTATATGTGTAACACTTTTTCTGAAAACGGAAAGATCTGTACTCTGGTCTAAAAAAGAGGCTGACCCACAATCAGTATATGAAAATATTGACTGAACTCAGTTCCTGCTGTGAAGTATAATGACTTGTAAACCTAGTAATAAAAATGTAAATACACTTAATTTTCCATCTAATCCCAGATACTAGGATTTAAATTTTACTGATACATACGTACCCATAACTCAGTGGGATTAGAGTCAAATTAAGGAATAGAGTGGCTGTATTCTACACAGGAATCTAAAATAATGTTGAAAAATAATGCTGAAAAACATCACTGGGAGTAAAATCAGATGGGGGAAATCATACGTGCCAGAAAGGACTGTGTGTGGACAGGGTGGGAAAAAAAACTTTGAAAGAGGCCTGAGGTAGGGGTGGGAGTTGTAATGAGTCCAACACACACACACACACACACACACACACACACACACACACGCACACACACACGCATCTTCACATTCACAGAGTGGTTTCTCAACTGCCTTCTCAGGAAAGCTGGTCCCATCAGCTTTTACCGTGGGGTGTGGATTCACCGAGAGGCGGTGAAAGACACACCGCCACCGGCACTGCTCCTCCCCTCCCCTCCCCTGCAGAGAACCGCCTCTGCCAGGATAACCGGTAAGATATGTTTGGAGATCTTCCATCCTGTCTCTAGAAGAGTGACAGCTAATTTCAAACATCTTCTTGTTACCCTGCCTTCCCCTCCCCTACATCCCAGGTATGTACCCATAAGCCTTCCTTATAAGCACCTTCCATTTGCCATTTAATTAATTCTGGGTCAGTTCCCTGCAGGTGACACAGTCAAGGGCTTAACGGTTAGTTCTGAGAAGACACAGCACCTTCCACATTTAAATACTCTGGATCCATCCACAATATATGATGTATAAAAAGCCAGGATACCACTACAACCAAAGCAGATGCTCTCGTATGACTCAGCCCCTGACTTTGCACCTGATACTCAGAGTGATTCGAAAACGTAACTGAAAAGTAACTGAAGGCAACAGTGGTCCATGCTGAAGGGAATGAAAGCTGTTTCCCTTCCTAGAGAAATCACTTAAAAAGGAGTGGGAAGAGGAGAAGAAAAAAGAAGGAAGGAAGAAAACTGGGTTGAAACTTGGCATTTACTTGAAGAGGAGCCAGCAGAATGTACGTGCAGAGACAGTTTCACAGCACAGAGGGAAGGCATCCATCAGAAGGCTTCCTTGGCGCTATTAAATTTCTTTGGTGGCAGCCTCGGCTGGGAAGGCAAGGCACAAAAGTTGCGTTCAGGGTCCTGAGGGCCGAGAGGTGGTGTCTGCGAACTTACGGGGATGGATCGGCTCAGGAATCTCGCTGAGGAGGAAGAAAGGCCGGTGTAGGAGGGCCGCAGGGCAGCGCTGTGCTCCTCCGTCTTGGCGCTGTGGGGGCCCGGCTGATGGTTCAGGGTGTTCCCACTGCTGCTGTTGCTCCTGCTGTACTGGTTGTTGTTGAGCTCAGGGTAATTTCTGGCAGGCGGCTGGGAGCTGCCATTCAAGAGGTTGGTGAATGGGTTGGCTACGAAACCCACCTTGGAGGGTGAGGTGGTCTTTTTGTTCTCTGGATCGTCTGCTGCAGCGTTCAAGTTCCCTAGAGAACTGGCTAGCCGGGAGTTTATGGAAAAGCTGAATGAAAAACACAGGTGGGGGGCGGGAAACACAGACAGCCATGTATACTCTCGCAGAGTTCACGTTTCTAAAACATGTAATTACGACATCAGGGGAATGTGATGAAAACAGTTCTGATCAATGCAAATGGTGACAGAATCGCTCTTGGTGATATTATAATATGTGGCCTTTAGTTATACATGGTAACTTCCTCTGTCAAAAGTAGTTAAGACTCAAGAAGCTAAAACATGACCAGAGATCATGAAATAGAATACGTGGGGGTTCTATTTGCCCTGAGGCAGGAAGTAAATGAAAAGGACTATATAAGGGGAGAGTAGAAAGCAGACCCAAGTACAAGATTTAACTTCTATATATTCAATCACGTGACTACATCAAACATCCCTACCCATTTCAGTTCTGCCCACACACATCAGGGGAGAAATGACAATATCATATATTATTAGTATGTGCAACTGAACTCCATTTCCTCGATCACGTTGGACAAGCTCTGGAAAGGGATGCTGTCAGCATTTCCTCCACGGCCTTGCCCCCACAATTCAAGACAGGAACAGAAGCCTAGAGGGTCACAGCACCTTTTGTGGTTTCCCCCCTGGTCCCCTCCTCTGACAAACTACAGCCAAAATCACTGTCTGCTGCTGCCTTCCTTTACCTCCTGCCAGTGCCTCAGGAGAAGGAGAGAAAAATTACCTTCTTACACTGGTGCCTGAGGACAAAGAGCCTCTGCTTATCCTCTTGGCTGTCGCTGAAGGGGACAAAGCCATTTTTGAGGTCTTCAAAGCAGATGCAGATCTTTGTGGGGAAGAACTCAATCTTTCGGAGAGAAATGAGCAAAGTGTCACACAAAAGTTGGGTTATCTTAACACTCGGCAATCAACTAGAACAAGATAAACTAATATACGTTAAAGAGATAATGGCAGGTCCTAATAACGGCAGCCTACACTGACACAGCCCTCACTCCGTGCTGGGAGCTCATCTAAGAACCGTACGGACATTAACTCCATTCATCCTCACAACAACCCCATGAGGCAGCAAAGACTACACTTTGCAAGTGAGGAAACAGAGGCACAAAGGAAAAGCTCCTCGTTCAAAGTCACTCAGCAAACAAGTGGGACAGCTGGGATTCAAATCCAGGATCCAAAGTCCTGCTGGTAACCACCATCCTGCCATCCTTGGTCACTTCCCTTCCTTGCCACTGGCATTTGTTCCTCCCAAGTCCTTAAATTCTACTTCTCTATGTTTTAAATCTATCTGCAACTGCCCTAGGTGAGGCCATCATTATTTCTTATCCTTGTCTCCTAGTACCACCTTTTAATCTCATTCCTTAAAACTCGCATTCTGAATAGCCTCTGGCAAAATTTAAAATATCTAAGCATGTCACTTCACTATTTAAACCATTTAATCTTTCCTCCGTGCCCAGAAAGCCTAAACTTCTTGGCTTGGCCTATGAAACCCTCCAGAATCTGACATTTGCCAATTCTCCACACTTTCCCACCAGACAGCTCTACTCCAGCTACACAAAATTCCCTGAGATCCTGGGATGGACAGCATCCACACCTTTGTCCAGTTTGCATACGCTACTTTTCCTGCCAAGGCATCTTCTCCTGTCCTTACCTCATCCCTACACACACCTTCTTCTTCCACCTCCATCTGGTTCCCTCCTATTACTTATCCTTTAATGGTCCAATCATCTGCTACCTCTTCCAGCAAGCTTTCACTGAATTCCCAGGTGGGCTGAGCATCCAGGTTCATTATACATTCTCACGGTAAATCACAGCTCTTATACCACATTTCATTGTCTGATATTGTCTACGTCCCTCAAAACAAGCTCCCTTATGAGCAAAGAACTGTCTCTCATTTCAATACCCAGTGACTAGCACAGTGCCAGACTCAGATCAGGTATTCAGTAAATGTTTGCTGAGTGAACAAAAAGGGGAAATTGACTCAAATCTGGAAAGCCAGGGCCCAGTCATGGTTTCAATACCAACTGTGTTTTGTCCTGGAAAAATGTTTTGCTGTAGCTGGACCCTGTTTTCCTATCTGCTACAGAAAAGCTGATTTACTTGTAGACTCTTTCCTTCATCATCTGTCCTCCAAACAGCAGCTTACGACATGGTTTACCTCTAAATCAAGAATAGGAACAACTGTACAAGGAAGCAGCTCAGGCTTCTGGAGAAGTCTGGGCTGTCTCACAGCTGCCCCCACTAAGCAACCCTAAAACCTAGAGCTCAATGAACAGAGCCGAGGAGTGAGTCCGTGTTTCTGCCCCATCTGTTGATGACAGTTTTGGTCAAACATTTCTATGTCCCTCACCAAGCCCTACACTGGATCCTGGTATCACTGAGACCACCAGGGAGTGTTCTGGAAACATTTTTCTAGAGAAACACTAACATTTCCTCCTCAAATGGAGAATAGGCAAGGAAATAAAACTAGAAAATAAAGGAAGTGGGGGCTTCCTAGGTGGCGCAGCGGTTGAGAATCTGCCTGCCAATGCAGGGGACACGGGTTCGATCCCTGCTCCAGGAAGATCCCACATGCCTCGGAGCAACTAAGCCCATGCGCCACAACTATTGAGCCTGTGCTTTAGAACCCATGAGCCACAACTATTGAGCCCATGTGCTGCAACTACTGAAGCCCACACGCCTACAGCCCATGCTCCGCAACAAGAGAAGCCACAACAATGAGGAGCCCACACACCACAATGAAGGGTAGCCCCCACTCACCGCAACTAAAAGAAAGCCTGCGCACAGCAAAAAAAGACCCAACACAGCCAATAAAATTAAAAATAAATTAAAAAAAAAAAAAGAAAAGAAAGGAAGGGAACAAACATATGCAAAAATAGGAGGAAAGAAGAATAACAAATGTTAAAAATTCAAGGCAAAATCTATCACTGGGGGCTTCCTAGGTGGCGCAGTGGTTAAGAATCCGCCTGCCAATGCAGAGGTCATGGGTTCGATCCCAGCTCCAGGAAGATCCCACATGCCACGGAGCAACGAAGCCCGTGTGCCAAAAAAAAAAAAAAAAAAAAAAAAAAAAAAAAAAAAAAAAAAAAAAATCTATCACTGGCTTGAAAGGCACGCTGCAGAGCAACTATAGTTTACTAGAGACCTCACCATGTGCTGGGCACAGACAGTACATTGACATCACTCCCACAGCCACACAGCCCTGGGGCACTTCAGAAAAACAAAGCTCTTTTTCATGGTAAGCATTAAATATAGAGCGTACTGTAACAATCAAAAGGCAGGAATTCTAAAAGTGAAAAGCTGTGTGCAGTTTATTTCTATGGGTTTAAGGGCTGGGAAACGTATCTAAACTGTAGCATTTATTTATAAGCTACTGGAAATTCAACCTGGTTGACAGTACCTGGAAGGCTGGGACACTGCTCTCGGATGCCCTTTCATATCCTCCAACCTACGGAAACCAAAGACAAATGTTCACGCATCACTAGGGTCACACATGTAAGCCAAGACCAAAAGTCACATCATCTGGAGTCAGACCAGCAAAGTTATTAAATGGGCAAAAGGGATAAACCTTGCAAATGGATATTAGTATTTACCCACTTTATAAAATAAATCCTAGAACCAGTGGGAAATCTATTTTAGTCACTTTGTTTCCTCCTGAATTTCATTTACAGCAAAATGCTTTTTCATCAGGTCGTATTGCATCTACTCAGGGTAAAAAAGGTTTGATGATGGTGCCATGATGCTGTTAAGAAAAACTAAATTCCAAAAAATGAGAAAATTTCTGAGGATAAAAAGAAAAGAAAAACACCATATTGGAATGAGCCTTCTAAACTTTGTGTAGTGAAGATTCTCTTGTTCTCTAGCCTTTTTATTTGCCAAGTTATACCCCAACTTATCCCTTCCTCTCCCTTATGATTTTTTAAAAATCAAATATAAGTCCATTTGAAATTAATTTTAATCAATATAATGCAATTTCTTAGAGTTTCAAAGAAAAAATGGTGAATAAAAAAGATTGGTAAAGAGCTTAAAAAAAATAAAAAATAGAATTACAATAGTATTGATAGCAGGAGAATTTAAGTACATTCTCTTAGCTGTAACAGATTAAATCAATAAAAATTAACTAAGGATATTAAAAGCTAAATAACATGTTTAATAAGTTATATCTAACTTATTTATATCAAACCTGTATTTTAAAAACAAAAAATACACCCTCTTTTCATACACTCATATAATAAAAATTAAAATAGTAAAAAAAAAAATAAAAGATTGGTAATGTAAACTGATCTTGAAGAAACTTTCATTGACTTAGACAATATGTACAGGGAAAACAGCATGGACTCTGAACACTGCTGGCCTTGAATATCAGCTGGGGAGTGATTTAACCTCTCCGATCTCAAGCAACCAACACAAATGCGGGTGATGGTGCACACCTTTTGTGTTAACTCAGTTAATCCTCACGTCCAAACTAGGCCCCTAACATGACTCCTGACCCACAGCAGCTGCTCAGTAAACAGTACCTTTCCTCAATTTCCCAGTGGTAGTTGGTGAGCATTACTAAGACCCAAACTTGCTATCCCATCATCCCATCTCACTATAGAAAACAATTACCTCAACTTTGAGCTTCATGGACCTTCATTTTTCAGGGCAGGAAACCAGTACTCAAAGCATAGGTAATGGTGTGACCACACCCAATCTGACTTAAGGGTTATAATTCTCCCAGATAAGAAGTAAAACTAAATTCCCTGTGAGGAGGCTGTTTGACATTTATCACACTAGCAAAACATCTCTCTGACTATGCATTTGTCTCACTTATAAATCAAAGGAAAGTAGGCACTTCCCAGTATATTCATTTGTGGACTTGCCACTCCTTATGTTACAATAAAAAATCTTGATATTTACAGATTTTTATGCCTACATTGATTCTGAAGCCTTTTTTTTTTTTCACTTAATCTGAATTATCAGAAGATTTCAAAAGTTGTGGTCAGAAGCTAACTCCCATCAATAGATTCTGATGAGTAATTTCAGACCTCCAAACCAAGATGGTTTATAACTTTACAGGC
This sequence comes from Hippopotamus amphibius kiboko, assembly GCF_030028045.1. Classification (NCBI taxonomy): domain Eukaryota; kingdom Metazoa; phylum Chordata; class Mammalia; order Artiodactyla; family Hippopotamidae; genus Hippopotamus; species Hippopotamus amphibius. The sequence continues at coordinate 88,255,381 of NC_080186.1, read as the reverse complement.
AAGGATTGCTTATTTGATTCTCAAAAATAAAAAGTAAGGCTAAGGAGTTAGGACATACCAAAAGCTTGGCATACTATACTTTTCTGCAAACTCTAGATTAAATACAAATATTTAGCACATCTGCGAGAGTTCGCCACAGGATAGGAAACCTATTCACAGGAGAAGAGTGGCATTCCAAATGGAATTTTGAGTAGAGTCACAGAGACAACCAACTGCTTGGCAGTTTAAGGTGGAATTCCAGAGACTAAAAGGCAGCAGCTGCTTTCAAGAAGCTTCTAAAATTTAGCTACTCCCCACGGTGATAAAATAATAAATAAATAATAATAAACACAAAATAGTAATAAATCAAAAAATGAGAGGTAAACATGGTACTTGTAGAATGATATTCAAAAGAGAAGATTAAATATTCTATCCACAAATGGAGGCACAATATAAATTTAAAAGTTTAAAATAGATATACCTAAATGCACAGGATGGTGAGGAGCGTGGCTGTCTCTGACTTTTTAAGGCACGTAGTTTGTCTCCCTGGGTTATGTTATTTTTCATTTCCACATCTTCATCCTCTTCTAAATTATTCTGGAAAAAAATGCATGTTCCACAGAAAGGTCATTATGAAAAATTCTACTTTATATAGACTTCTTAGTAGCTTATGGATTATCTTGTATGTTGTTATATTTTATATAGATTACCTTAAATAGCTTTAATGCACTATGAATTCAGCATTGGCCACATATATACTAAAGAACACTGGACTAATCACCAGTTAAATATACTGGTCAAATTCCAAATCAAAGAAGCATGGGTACGAATGTGGTAGAATTTATTAAAAGGAGCTTTGTTACAGTGGACCACAGCACGGACACTTTCTTGCAGACAAAAAAATCATGCTTTGGAACATAGCTTAGACATAGGCTGGCTCAAGAGATACAGTACAAATATTTTTCCAGAAGCTACCAGAATCCATCACTGCAAATTCTAGAACTTGTTTACATAAGTGAAAGATAAAACAATTTAGCATATCTATACAGTAACTTATTAATATTATTTAACACTAATAAAAGCACTCAAGATTTTTCCAAAAGGAGTGAAAACTTACTAGACTGGGAAAGCATGTTTCCTGCTGAAATAGTCTTATAGTTGGAAATATATATACATAAGTACCACGTTAGATCTTTTGCCATGCCAGCTCACATTTAATTCTCACAACCCAGGGAGCAGGGGTGGGGAGGGCACTGTTACCCTTAATTTAAGATGAAAAAAAGGAGGTGCTTGGAAGATAAGAATAGTGCCCAAGTAAACTTAAACTCTCCCTGACGGAGCTATGATTTTAAAATCAGATTTCTTGTCCTCAGATACAATGTTCTTTCTAAAATACATGCCACAGCACACTAACATTGCATCATAAAGATGGGATTTCGTATTTTTCCTTACCTGGAAAAAAAAAATCAAAAGGTCTGAGTTTGCTAAGATCATCACTGGCCACAAGAGCCTCCTCTCTTCTTTAAAGCTAGAATTCTTTGATGAAGAACGTATAAAAATACACTTTCCTCACTCACATTCTAGTCATTTTTGACAGCCATTCCTGAATCAAAACACTTTTTTGTTCCCTGCCACCCATGCTGGGGTCCATGGATTCACCTGGCGCTCAGTAGGCATGTCCTGGGTAAAAAGACCACACCTCACTACTACAGCTCTGATATAAAGAAAGAAAAAGAAAGAAAGAAAGAAAGAAAGAGAGAGAGAGAGAGAGAGAGACAGAGAGAGGGAGGGAGGGAGGGAGGGAGGAAGGAAGGAAGAAAAGAAAAGAAAAAAGAAAAACACATACAAAATACACAGCTAGTAGGAAAGAAAAAGAAATGAAGATGAAAGCTTCCCAGAGGAGGCAATCCCTTAGCTGAGTCTTAAAGAATGAGTACAAGTGAAGCAAGCCAAACCAAGACCACACAAAGGACCATGCCGGCAAAGAACACCACTTCAACAGTGACAGAATCATGGAACCTCAAAGTCAGGGGCTTCTCTTAGAGTCATTAAGAAATACTCACCTACAGAGTCCCGAGGAATCAATCACATTACTCATCTTTGGCCATACAACCCCAGTGGGAGGAAAGCCACTACCGCTCAAGAAAGTCTTGCAGGAATAGAAATCAGACATGCTGAAGGCTAGGCTTGCAAGCAGGATGACACACCTGAGAAGCTGAGCTTAGCTCCACCTGGCACCCAACATGCTGGGCTGGTAGCAGTTACCTGTGCCTGATGGAAGGACCAGCCCATAGCCAAGGGTCTCCAGAATATGAGGGGGGATCAAGAAGTATGTAAGCTTTCACAAGATAGGCAAGGAAAGCTTTCTGAAGGCCTGACAGGATCCTCATCCCAATCGGTTTCACTGTCTAATGAGTGTCTTTGTGGAAAAGCCAGGAAAGCTTGTTTGTCCATTCAACAAGGAAGAACTCTGTGTTCCCAGTTCTAAAATGCCTTCAAAATTCTAAGGAAAAGTGATTCTCCACTTGAAATTGCAATATTCGACCTATCTGTCAAGCGTAAAGGTAGAACAAAGGTACAAAAATTTACCTCCCACACAATCTTTCTGGGAAAACTATTACAGGATATGCTTCAAGAAAAGGAAAGAAGACAACATGAGATCCAGGAAAATTAGGGATCCAGCTGAAACTGTGAAAGAGAAGGCCTTGGCTCAGAACTCTATATTTGGGCTATAGAACAACTAGTCCAGGTTGGAAGGCAGAAGTGTCTTCAGGAAAAGAAGGGACTTGGTAAGATTTGTTGTTGTTGTTGTGTTGGGATTTTGAAAAAAATTTAAATTGCTTGGTACAATTTGGGGGGAGGGGGAGAGGTAGCATTCTCTTTCCTCAAATATATAGAAAACTACACAAATAAAAAAAAAGGCAAATAACTCTAGGGGAAAAAAAGAGAGCTTCAACAAAGAACACAGTCACAGAGGCCTCCTAAGCTCAACAGTGAACAATATTTACATAGTAATAATGTATACATTATTTGGGTTTAACCAAAAATTATAATATAGCTACACTGGGAAGCTAAGGGGAGTGAAGGTGATAGCAAGGCAGGAGAATTAATCCTATCTACCATAACCAGGAGGCAATAGAGAAATGTCCAAAAGGGATACATTTTTAAAAATAGCATTATAGCAAGATATTTAGAACTATGACAGTGAAAATATTAGTATCATTTGCTCAGAGGTTTCCCCCTTTGAGAGTGGATCTGGGGACACAGAAAGATGGGATACGGAACTGATTTTTTTTACATCAGAATTCTATACTTTTATTTCTAAAACTGTGGTCATGTATTATTTTTTTAAATAAAAATTAATTTAAAAATACACAGTTAAACAAAGAAAGTAACAGTATATATTATAGTTACTTTACATGTGTTTATCTCTCCCACTTTATTGTAAATCTTAAAGGTAAAAATTTCTTAAATTATAATACATTTCAAACATGCAGAAAACAACACAATGATGTAACAGCCAGCCATGTACCTAACTACCCAGAATTAATATATTTTTTTCTAAAACTCCTTAAGGAGTTTACTTCAGTACACTAGCTCTCAAGGAAAAACAAAACATTATATATTAAGTCCCAGCTGTCAACCTCTGGAGAAGGAAACCATGTCTTTTCAACCAAGAAAAAAAAATACATTTTTTACTATATAATACTTGTTTGTCATAGGTAACAAACTACAGAAAGGTGATAAAAATACTAAAGCCACCCAAATACTTACCATCAAAAGTAAAACACATTAGCATTCTGTCATATAGTCTTCCAGACTTTTTCCAGTGCCATACATACCTTACCAGCACATTTCTTCCTCACAAAATGTGGTTGAATTATACATGCTGCTTTGTAACTTACTTTTTTAATTAAATATACTGTGTGTTTCAGTATATATTTTAAAAATCCTCTACATTATCATTTTTTATGGCTCAGTAAATTCCACTGTCTAGATGTATCAAATTTTATATATTTTGCCCCAGCTCAGGGTGTTTTCTGTCTTCCATCACTATAAACAGTTCCAACAAACAACCTTCTATAAACACATGGTTGTTGAACCCTATCCTATTATTACTGCCTTAAGATAAATGCATGGAAGTGGAATTGTTAGATTAAGGTCTCCTGCTACATAGTATCAAACCACCCTCCAGAAAGGCTACACAATTTTAAACGCCAACTAGCAATGCTGAAGAGCTTTTTAATCCCCAAACCCTTGCTAATATTGCACACATTTCTCTAATCTCATACAAATTGATGGGCATAAACAGCATCTGTGTTTCTTTCATTCCTGGGGAAGCAGAACATGCTTTTATATGTACCAACCGTAAGGGCTCCCATGTTGTCTTATTTGTGTATGTGGAGTTTTCACATTGATTTTTTAAGAGTTCTTTACATTAAAAAAAATACCCTCATTTGAATGTGTTGCAAATACTTCCTCCTAGTTAATTACTGTGAGGAGAATAATTCAGACCAAGCCTGGGGGTGGGGGTGGGGTAGTCCACAGCAGTGGTCTGGTGAGAGAGGACAGATTGGATTAGGGTAGGAGAAACTGCCTGGAAGTCGGGATCTGGGGAAGGAGGAGGCGGGGGAAAGATCTGGACACACAGTACAGGTCTGAAAAAATCTGCTATAATATAAATCATGGGGGGGGGGGGGTTGTCTCAATTTATCTCCCCTTATTTTATTTCTGTGGCTACTGTAAGAAGTTTTAGCCATGTTTAAGACTAAGAATACAAAACATATGTTATAAAATTCTTAGTAAATGATTAACAGCCTTCAAACTCTTGACAAAAATAGTTATATACAATGTTACTTAAAACACACTTAAATTAAATTACAAAATTAAGAAACAAAAATCCCCACACACCTACCGTCAATTAATCAATTAATTTTCGACAAAGGAGGCAAGGATATACAACAGGAAAAAGTCTCTTCAGCAAGTGGTGTTGGAAAAGCTGGACAGTCGCATGTAAGTCAATGAATACACCCTCTCACCACACACGAAAATAAATTCAAATAGCTTAAAGACTTAAACATAAGACAGGACACCATAAAATTCCAAGAAGAGGTCATAGGCAAAACAGTCTCCAACATAAAATTACCAATGTTTTCTTAGATCAGTCTCCCAAGGCAACAGAAATAAAACCAAACGTAAACAAACGGGACCTAATTAAACTTACAAGCTTTTGCACAGCAAAGGAAACCATAAACAAAAAGAAAAGACAACCTACAGAATGGGAGAAAATATTTGCAAATGATGTGGCTGACAGGGGCTTAATTTCCAAAATACACAAACAGCTCATACAGCTCAACAACAAGAAAACAAACAACCCAATCGAAAAATGGGCATCAGACCTAAATAGACATTTCTCCAAAGAATACAGATGGCCAATAGACACATGAAAAGATGCTCAACATCACTAATTATCAGAGAAATGCAAATCAAACTCACACTGGTCATCATTAAAAAGTCTACATGCAACAAATGCTGGAGAGGGTGTAAAAAAAAGAGAACCCTCCTACACTGTTGGTGGGAATGTACATCGGTGCAGCCACTGTGGAAAACAGTATGGAGCGTTCTCAGAAAACTAAAAATAGAATTACCATATGATCCAGCAATCCCAATTCTAGACATATATCGACAAAACTATAATTCAAAAAGATACATTCTCCCCTATGTTCACAGCAGCACTATTCACAATAGCCAAGACAAGGAAACAACCTAAATGTCCATCAACAGATGAATGGATAAAGAAAATGTGGTACATATATATAATGGAATACTACTCAGTCATAAAAAAAGAACAAAATAATGCCATTTGCAGCAACATGGATGCAAGTAGAGATTATCACAGCAAGTGAAGTAAGTCAGACAAAGACAATTACCACATGATATCACTTATATGTGAAATCTAAAATATGACACAAATAAACCTATCTATGAAACAGAGACAGCATCACGGACATAGAGAACAGAGTGCTGGTTGCCAAGGGGGAGGAGGTTGCGGGAGGGATGGAGTGGGAGGTTGGAGTTAGCAGACACAAGCTTTTATATATAGAATGGATAAACAACAAGGTCCTACTGTATAGCATGGTTAACTATATTCAATATCCTATGATAAACCATAATAGAGAAGAATATAAAAAAAGAATGTATATATGTGTGTACAGATATACATACATATATATGTATAACTGAATCACTTTGCTATGCTGCAGAAATTAACAAAACACTGTAAATCAACTATACCTCAATAAAAACATATTTTAAAAAAAGAAACAAAAAGCTATATAGAAGAGGACTCTGTCCTCCTGGAATCCTGAATAAGACATGCAGACAGGAATATAACCAACCCCTGTATTTATTAGGGTACCTATAACATATACTAGGTCACATGAGCCTGTATGGGGAAAAGTATATTAGAAAACACAGTTCCGTTTGTCATGAGGCATAAATCAATCCCAAGAATTGATGGACCTGGGGCAGTCTGAAGATGTTTCTCATCAAGTACTGTTAGACCCCATTCTTTATACCAAATTGATTCATGATGACTAATGATGAACAAAGTCATAAATGATAAAGGCCAAGAGTCTAACCTGGACCTCCCTGTGCTCTCGAGCTCCAGCCCCTCTCCCCCGAATCCCAGTGCAGTCCCTCTCTTGCTCTCAGCTGCTCTGGGAGCAGCAGATCCCCTGAAACAAAGATGCGTTGTTGCTGGCGATGGTGAAGAAGCCTAGTCCCTTCTATCTCGGCTCTCCCAAGGAAAGGGGTCTGCTCTCAGACTCACTGTCGCCCTCTGGAGGATCTGAGCATCAGCGCTTTTTCTTTTGGATACCAGCCTGCCCTACATAAGACAGGGAAATGAGAGCCAACTAAAACACATAAAGAAGGAGCACTTTTTAAGATACTCTTATTTACAGATTAAGGTCTAGGTAAAGCACAAATAATAGCATAAAATACGGAGATGTATTTTATTCCACCAGTTGTCTCTATGGACAGACAAGGTGGAAACCAAAATCAAATAAATTAAAATGTGCCCATAGATTCCAGTTGGATAAATTACTGACCAACTCATTAATAAAATAACAGAGAAAGCTTTTAGGGAGGCCGTTGTGTATGTCATTAGGAAAAGATCTTTTATATATGTACAAATACAGCTGATTCACTTTGGTGTACCTCAAAAGCTGGTGCAAGAGTGTAAAGCAATTATATTCCAATAAAGAGCTTAAAAAAAGAGAGAAAAGAAAAGATCTTTTAGATGAAATATAGCACACTATGGAATAAAGATGGAAGAGTTATAATAGAAACATGACATAAAAGGAGAGTTTGAAATAGAAACAAGTAAAAATAGAAGTCTAAGGACTGAAAGAAAAAGATGAAAATGGAATTTTTCGCAGATTTAAGTGATTTGGCAAGGAAAAATGACTGGGTCATCTCTAAAATTCTTTTCAACTCTCAGATGTTAAACCTATAAGATGTAAAAGTTGGGGAAAGACAAAGAGGTCACCTTCATAAGTTGTTTCTGATCAATAAAAACTCTGGATTTATCAGAGCCCCCCAGATTCGTCTTCTGGCCCTTCTCCCTGCCACTGGTTCAGACCTCCATCACCTGGACCACCGCCTTGTGACCAACTCCATGGCCTTCCACCCCTGGCCACACACAGCACCCCTCCCACAGCACAGCCAGGGTGAGCTCCCCGAATACTGAATCTGTGTACTGTCACTCCCCTGACCGATAGCCTCTGGTGGATCCCAGCATATTTCAGACTGGACCTGGAATGCCTTAGTGGGCCTAAGAGTGGAAAGACAGGTACTTAAAAGTAGAGCCGTAAAGATTTAATTTGTACTTCATAGATTTTTTTTTCTAAGATGCACCCTGCTCATGGACAAAGGATTTTATAAATCATAGTAACTCAGTGACGTAATTAAAACACCACATTCTTATTTACCTGATTGTCAATTAATGTGAACACGGCTAAACATCAGCAGCACCTGTATCTAATTAACATCTCTAAGTGAAGAGCACATTCCGATTGGTGTGATAATATTGGACTACCAGCCTAGAGGAGGAAAAGAGAAGGATAAAAACAACTGCAATTCCAGGAGAAATTTACTAGGACAGGCTGGCCAAGGCCTATGTCCAAAATGACTGTATGTAATGTACAAGAGCCACAAAGAAGAGCCCACGGAAAGGCCACAGGGTACAGTGAGAGGCCTCAGGGTGAGGGGCTAACTCTGGAGCCAGAGTGCCTGGGTTCAAACGAGAGCACCACTCTGTATTCTGTGATCTTGGGCAGATGGCTGACTTCCTCTACCTCAGGTATGTCATCTGTAAAATGGACCTAGTAAAGGTGCCTATTGCACACAGCCGCTGTCAGGACTAAAATTAATCCGTGTAATAAGTGTTCAGGACAGTGCCGGGCACATAGTAGGCACTATTTAGGTTGTTGTGGTTGCCCTGTGCGCGCCTCATGTAACTCCTTATACATCTGGCACTTTAGATAAAGAGCATTAAATCCCATCTTCTTAAAGCCATTTTTCATACCCCCAATACAGAATGGATCCTGAGATCACTGAATGCCAAAATGAGCACTTATTGCTGGTACTATTTTATATTTGAGCCTATGCTACCCTTGGATAGCTTGGACTATTACCAATTTCATGTCTGTATTCTTGTTTGCTTTCTGTGAAACTGTCGGTCTTCATCCATTCAGGTAATATTTACAAAGGCCCTGTGGGCTAGGAACAGACTTATGTTGAGGGCAGATAGAAGCCTCCATCCTTACAAAGCGTATCGCCCAGCAAGGAAGGTGAGGTAAGGACCATGGACGGAAAGGACAGTGCAAGGCAGGAGCATGGAGCAGGGAGCCTACTCCAGACCCACAGGATGGGCTGCGTATATTTCATTGTTCCTAGCCCAGCACTGAAGACCAGGTTCAATGAAGGTAAGGCCTCTACTTTTAAAAGATTTCTCATAACTCTAAGCAGGCGAAGAGAATTCATTAAAGCCACAGCCTATTCCATTACTATGGACTGAATCATTCTGGTTGATACTTTTGGTTATTTTCCTTTCACCCACCTTGTAAGCACTGAAAAACGATACATTCAAACTCTCCAAATCAGGTAACAACAGAGCTTCCTAAGCTTCCTAATAACTAATCACAAGAAAATTCCTATAGGCCTAGAAATCAAAAAATAATCTGCTAGCTCTGCATTTAATTTGACTTAAACAAACAAAAACACCTCTAGAATAACACTGTCTTTTTGCTTTTTCTTTGTAAATAAACTAAATAAATGCAGAATTTCCATGGGCTTCCATCCTGAACACTGGTATAGAACTCGAAACATTAAAATCCTTTCAGCATTCTTAACGTATTTTCCCAATTGGAATTCAGAAGAATGATAAAGAAATTACTAACTCTATTACATTCACTTGAGTAAACTAACTCCCCATATTCATGGAGACAGCACCAGATAAGCATGGCAATAAAAAGGCTCAGACTCAGAAGATGTACTTGCAGAAGGCATCACCTAACTACAAAGTGGTCCAAAACCCACAGATATGCCACTGTCTATAATCTTAACCACACCATCATTCTCTAGTATTTCTAAACTCTTTCATTTCTGTCCTCTGATTTCAAAAATAACAGCACTTCTGAATGAGAGCTAAAGTAATTAATTTGGGAGGTGTGGGAAATAGGAAGGAGGTAAAACGGCCAACATCTGCATATACGCTCATATTTAAAACTGACATTTTAAATTTCAATCATACTGCATGCATCACCGTTCCAGTGATAAATAAATGTTAATCAGTCTCAAGTTCAACGAATTGGGATCAAAAAAGTATAAGAATGAAATGTTCTAACTACCAGATGTTAATTTAATACAGATTATGATATAAAAAGCATTATGTTCCTGAAAGATAAATATATTTCTTAGATAGATGGATAGGTTTCACGAGTGCCTCTTCAGAGGTCATAATTCAAAAGCCTTACTGAACTCAAATCTGGGGAGGAAATGCTGACCAGAGTAACAAAGTGTTCTTGTTTGGCTACATTATCTCATTAAAATGTCAGTCCAGATCCTTTTTGTTTGCTTTGAAAAGGCCAACCTATAACACACAGACAAGAAAAAGTCTACAAAGGCTCTGAACATCAACACGACCTTGGCTCATACGATTTACGCTTGGTCAGGACAGATGACTCACACCAGTCAACTGAAAGGCTTCATCAGTGGCTATCCTGGAGAACATACCACAGGGTTGAAAACTCAGTTCCTCCAGCAGTCCCCATCCTTCCTCTTGAAGAAAACACTCCCTATCTCCAAGCACTCTCATTATCTTTCCTGATGAAACAAATCTGTTTGGGATACTAACTGTTGACCTAACAGAGCTATGATGCATTCTTTCCACCTTTGAGGACTAAGCTTGTTCAAAGCCCTTGTCCATGTCTAATGGGTCACCACCTAACAGAATGTAATCTACATTTGCTGCTTAATATTTAAATAGCTTTTTTGCCCCTTTAGCAACATAAAAGTATAAATATAAACTAGGTGCTTAGCTTCACTTTAGGCATATTGTGGTAGAAAGAGCTAAACTAGGAGTTAGACTACCAGCTCTTAAGGTGGTCCCACTACTTAAAAACTCTGTAAGTAAAAAATTTTGTGTGGCCCAGGTTTCTGATCCACATAAGAGAGGAAACTAGAATAAAGTATTTCAAGGTCGCTTTTAGCTCCAAAAGTGCCCATGATCCTAATTCTTAGTAAATCACTACCATTTTTATTCCGAGGTAGCAGGTGCTAATAGAAAAAAAAATATGGATTTGAAATCAGATAGACCTGGACTGAATCATGTTTCTAACCCTGAGATGAGAACTTCTCTAATATTCAATTTCCTTACTATAAAACAGAGATAACATTGCCTCACTCACCACGTAGTTACAGAGATTAAATCAGATAATGTATGTCAACTGTTTAAAGTGGTTTGTTTATAATGGAGTCTCAATTAAAAAAAAAAAGTTGCCCCTGATGACGTTTTCAACTCCGGACTTAATTTAGAAATCATGAATTTGAGGCTTCAATGTACCACTTATGGTATGCACTATCCAATTGTCACATTAAGATTTTTCTTCTTGATATCTATTTCCATTTTCAAACAAAAAGTTTACTTTTCTATTTCTTTTTTGTGTTTTCCAAACCGGAGTAGACTCTTTTACAATTGTACTCCTTAAATTACAGCTTTTTTCTTTTTAAAGATAATTGCTTTCTTTGCTTTTATTCTTGCTTTATAGGTGGTGACTCCACACCTAAAACTTTACTACTTTCAGCATTCAGAGAAGAGATATGGCTATGTTATATATGTTCTATTAGGAAACAAAGAAATGCAGAATGTCGTCTTAAGGAGACATGAAAATCTTCCTGGAAAAAAAACTCACCTCTCCAAATCTCTCCACGTTTTGTATTTTAGATAAGTTTCCACCAATAGACATGTCATCCAAGCTAGAAAGAATTTTATTAATACTTCCTTCACTGGATGGTCTATTTTTCAGTTTGGATCGAAAAATGTCTCCTTGGACCCATAACGATGCCTGTTTCCTGAAAAAAGGAGAAAGAAAAACCCAAAATAATCTTTAAAATAAATGACTGTCACCTCCTCAGAAGTATGATATCTTATACACAAAATGATTAGCAGATAGACATTTGTAAGAAAGAATATGAAGTCTTAGAATAAAGAAAAATAGTCATTTTCTGAATGCCAAAGTAAATTATTTAAAGTTCTATATTAAATACAAACACCCTTCTTCCAATAAATGTCTGTATAGCCCTACATGGGTTGACTATGAAGTTCTTAGATGCTTAAAACAAATTTCACGACAATAAAGACTGTGAGCCAATTTGTCTTTTAAATACGAATTTGAAATCTGTAATGTATTTCTCAAATAGCAATTTGATACATTTGTAAAAACGGCTAGAGTGAAATGGACTCAAAGATGTAGATGAATGAACTTAAGTTAGATGGAGACAGTACCTTTAAAAAGTACTAAACACCTAATTGTATGTGGTATCATGAAAAGCCATGAACATTATAACTTTACAAACCCACTCTTATAATCTAAAAATAAGGTTTACAACCTCAATTAGATTATCCTCTGGGAAAAAGAAAATGTATTTGATGTTCATCTATAAGCTTTCCTTTATTCAAACAAGGCATATTTATAACTGTTTTCAAGGTTATAAGAAAAGAACTTAAAATGTGTAAGCAAAATCACAATCTGGGACTACTATTTTTATTGATGGAGTCACCCTCATATATTTCTTCTAAGATAACCCCACAGAACCTTTTTTGTTCTATACCATACCACACTGTACTGATGAGGATTCAATCAGGACTTCCCCGGTGGCGCAGTGGTTAAGAATCTGCCTGCCAATGCAGGAGACATGGGTTCGATCCCTGGTCTGGGACGATCCGACATGCCGCGGAGCAACTAAGCCTGTGCGCCACAACTACTGAGGCTGCACTTAGAGCCCGGGAGCCACAACTGCTGAAGCCCACATGCCTAGAGCCCATTCTCCACAACAAGACAAGTCACCGCAATGAGAAGCCCGTGCACCGCAATAAAGAGCAGCCCCTGTTCATCACAACTAGAGAAAGCCCGCGCGCAGCAACAGACCCAACGCAGCCAAAAAATAAATAAATAAATAAATTTATGAAAAAGAAAAGAATTCAATCAAAAACATTATTGTGCATCATAAGGAATACCAACAGGCAATGCAATAATAGCATTGTCAAGGAGATGCCACCAATAAGAATATAGGTTTCTTTTTTTAAAGCAATAGGAAGACCAAGTAATAGTTTCTTTCAAAGGTTCCACATATCACAGAAAATTCAGGTTAAAACATGAGGGGAAAAACAAATAACCCTCCCTGAAATGTACTGTCTCATTGGGCCCTCAGGAAAGGAATCCATCTTTCCTTTTAAACAGGAATCCATCTTTCCTTTTAAGCAAAGTTTATTCTCAGAGCAGAACTTTATTGTTTCTGGTTAAAAATTGTTGAAAGTCTTGAAGAAGAGGTGAACCTTTAAATGACAGCAAAATTTTACATATGCAATCCCTCCAACCAAGCAAATCCATGTCTAGGTATCACACTGCAGAAATACACCCTTGTGTACAAGACACAAACATGCTTGTTACAATATTATTTGCATTAACAAAATAATGGAGACACCCTAATGGACAACAGGCCCATTAAATTACAGTAGATCTATTCTGTGAAATATTGTGCAGTCAATAAAGCCTGGATGGACCCACATGTGGTGACAGGGAAGAGTGGTCATGAAATAAGGCATCAGTGAATGAAAAATATAAGTGACAGAGTGTGGAAAATGTGATCCCATTAAAAAAAAAAAAAATGGAAAAATGTTACAATTCACAGTTCACAGTTACCTAGAAGATTATATGCCAAAATATTAAAGTTACGCCAAAGAATAGTGACAAAGGAAAACGTTGCTTTCTACTGCATAATGGCTACACTTCTTGATTTTTTTAAAACAATGTACTCTGTTTGCTTTTGTAAAAATTAAATGACCTGAAAATAAATAAATAAAATACAGTCCAAAGCAGAACAAAGATAGAGTAATTCTGAAAAGACACCTTTAAAGTTACTATCATAAAAGATAGCAGGCAATAACTGATTACTCTGTTTTAACAAGAGCACCTTTAGAAGTCAGCAGAATAAGTGCCAAAATGTTAACAGTGTGTGGTGTTCACTGAATGGTTGGGGTCTTTCTTTATTTTAAATATAATATCCTACCCTACTTTCAAATAAGAAGTTTTGTTTTTCTTTACTTTTTGCTCATTTTTCAATATTTTCTAAATAAAGCAAAGGAGAAAAAGAAATGCTTTTAGATATAATTTCTGAGACAGCCTGTATGGATATACATATATAGATTAGAGACATACAGACATATATATAGTATATAGATATGGTACAGATATAGCCAGTATGGATATAAAATGTTATCCACATATAAGACTAACATCATTCTCTGGTATTGTTCTAAAATAGAAACTATGTTAAAGTGTGTTTCTAAATAGATTAATTTTAAATTAAAAATCTGGTGAATCTTTAAATGTATGAATAAAATTAAAATTCCAGAAATCTATACACACCAATTCACTAGGGAACGTGGCAGTATCTACCTTCTGTCAGGGCAGATTTTTTTTTTTTTTTTTTTTTGGTTCTTGGAAGCAAAGTGCTGAAGAGTATTTCCTGAGCTGGCGATACATAAACAGATGAGGTAATTTTTCTACCTCAGTTGTAAAAATATGTATTCAAAACAAACTCTTCTTAACTTTTTCTTCCTTTGTGGAAATCTTCATAAAACCATGGACTAGCCTTCCTGATACTTTGTATCTTCCAAAATTCTTGCTTTCATTTTTTTGCTCCTCCAAATATTTTTCACTTACTGTTACACCTAGCATAACCTTTTATATGATGCTTGAATCTATATCCTTCCAATAGCAGTAAACAAAAGCATAGGTCTTGGCACAGCATGGATACTTCAAAAAATAACAGTTAAATTTACAAATAATAGAGGTCTTGGGCTTCTGGTCAAAACCCCCCAGTAATAAAGAACTACTTCTTCACAGGGAGAGAACACTCAGCCCTGTCACAAGTAATGAAAAAAATCAGCTACATGAAACATACAGAAAGCATAGGGAAATACAGATAAGACAGAATTCCTGTCCCTCAAGAAATTCCCAGTTTAGTATGAGAAACGTAAACAACTGAAATCCAATATTAAAGCCCTATGACCAAGAGTTGCTTAGGAGCCTAGGAGAAGGGGCTCCTGGCTCAAACTGAAAGAATCAGACAGAAGTTGTTTGAGAAGGCAGAAGTATCTAGAAAGATGAGCAGGACTTGGCCAGCAAGAATATTCCCCAACAAAGAAAACAGCATAGGCTTGAAGAAACAGTGATATCAAAGAACACAGCATGTATGGAAAACTGCGTTGTTGGGCTTGGCTTAAGGACCTCTGCTTCATGGAGAGGAGAGAAGGTGGGGACCAGCTCACGGAGTCCTCTGCACACCATGCTGAGGAATTTACATGAGATCTCAACACTGAAGGGGAGACCCTATAAGGGTCTTTAAGTATAAAAAACATATGAAGAGGGAACAGAAGCCAAGAAGCTGGAAGGCCCAAGAGGATAAATTGAAAAAAATTCTAATTCCAAAATGTTATAAAGTGAAAACTCTGCTGCTGCTGCTGCCAGCCTAAAGATGAAAACGACAAAGGGATGCCTTCCACGTGCTCAGCTTAAAAGACTCGATCTGTCCCATCACTGGAAAGACTTTATTTACACCTGAATATACTGATGAATAAGGCGTCAAAGCTGATTTGTGTGTTGCTAAGCGATGCTACTCAAGTGCTCCTTAAAAAAAAGCAGTACTTCAGGCAAATTCCTTTTCTATTGACAGTGGAAACCACACTAGCTTTTATTGTGGTGTCTATTACTCCTTAAAAGCCTTACCTCAAACACAGAAGAAGTAAAACATTTATTTTTAAGTATTTAGCATTTAAGAATCAAATCCTATGAAGCTAACACACCAACTCAAAGCAAATTCCCCAGTAAAGTAGTGCATTTTCTAAGAGAGCGTGCCATAAGTGACCCTCTGCCAAAAAAGAACATGTGCTTTGAAATGACTTTGAACAGAGCCTTGTTGAGAAAAGTAGCCAGTGCTGGGGTCGTTATTTTTGGCCACATCCTGGCTCTAGGTTGGTCAGGTTTGGGCTAGCCAAGCCTGGGACGTAAGAACAAAACTAACTTGGCCTCATTATGAGCCAAGTCATAGTTAATTTTGATATAAAGCCTTCACAAGTCTTTAAAAAACACCAAACTGCTACACGGGGTTGGGGGAGGGGGGCAGAAGCTGGGACAAAGTGAGAGAGTGGTGTTAACATATACACACTACCAAATGTAAAAGCGATAGCTAGTGGGTAACTAGTGGGAAGCTGCTGCATAACACAGGGAGATCAACTCGATGATGGGTGACGACCTAGGGGGTGGGATAGGGAAGGTGGGAGGGAGGCTCAAGATGGAGGGGATATGGGGCTGTATGTATAAATACAGCTGATTCACTTTGGTGTACAGCAAAAACTGGCACAACAGTGTAAAGCAATTGTACTCCAATAAAGATCTGAAAAAAAAAAAAATTCCTGTAAACATAGTCAGGTCAGTTGCATTGTTATAGATATTTCTGGTCTTGAGCTCAGAACACAGTGGCAGCCATTGTGCAGCTTCTTGTGTTTGTGGCCGATCTCTTCTCCCTCACTTCCTTGACGGCAACCTAACCCCATTTTCACACCATCCTAACTCTTCCTTTCCATCACTTCTTCTATTCTCAACACATATTTTTCTAGTATGACCTAACCCTGACCCCAGTGTCCATCGAGAGCCACCATTTGGTCATTTCTTATAGAAACCCAATCAACTTTCTAGCTCGACCTAGGCCTCTTCTAGCTGTGACCTGAGCCCCAGTCTGCCCTGTGTGCCTCCTACTCTACCACCCCAGGGCTATGACAGAAGCAGTGTAGCTCCTGGTTTAAAGAATTGGGCTAGTGAAATGGTCTGATATCAAAGGAAGACAGACTAGAGAGCAGTACCCAAGAATCAGGAGGTGGGAAGAAGACAGGTATTAAGGAATTCTACTCTTACTTTGTACCAGTGTAAGATTCAATAGGAAGATGTTTAGAAAGAATTTATGAGAGTGTAGGGAAAAGTTCTTGATGCTGAAGTACACAAGGAGAGAAAAAAATGGCTTAAGGAATTTCCAAAAAGATTCAACTAGCTAATTCTCATTTAGGAACAGAACCCCACAATTAGGAGCTGGATCACTGGTATCATACCAAAAGAAAAACTTTGTAACTAAACCTAATACTTTATGGCTTACATTTTTTCCCCAACTCTAACACAGGAAACAAAACAAACAAAACCATTCAATCTTCTATCTTCAGTAATTGACATGAGTATTTTAAGATAAATTTCTGATGCCACTGTTGCCAAAAATTCTTATATATACCTTACCCTTTTTACTTAGACCCATATTAGAATTTTATTTTTGCTTAGCCACTAGGTCCAATGCCAACTGAGAGTCAATAAATGGATCAAATGATGCAACAGTAAATACTGAAAAGCCACATAACTGAGTGTTACTGCAAAAATATGACTGTCAAATAAGCAGTGCAAACTCAAATGTATGCAATGTGCTTGTTATTTTAATAAACAAATCACAATGTTGTCTATTGTTATTTTAAATTCTTTTGTTCATAATATTTCAGATTTTAATTTCTGTATTTTAGGAAAGACAAGTTCTTAAATCTTCAAAAAAGATTATTTAAAAAATTTAATCCATGTTTTTTGACCTAGCCCATTATCTTAAAAATAAAATACTATAAATAAATCACAATTTAAAATTCAAGCTGTTATTGTTAGACATTTTGAAGTACTTTTCCATTTTCTTGAATAGGTTTTCTTCATCTTATTTTGGTAATTTCCTGAAATAAAAACAATGGTTGAAGTATTGATTTCCGTTGCTGCTCAATCCAGTTGTGAAACTGACCAAATGCCATAAACACCAAATTAAAGCTGATTGCATAAGCTGATATCTACAAGTCAAAATGAGCCACAGACCCTTGTTATACAATGTGGTTGGTGGACCAGCAGCATCGTATCACCTGGGAGCTTGTTAGAAAGACAGAAAACTAGGTCCCACCCCAGACCTGAACCAGAAACTGCATTTCACAAGATCCCCAAATGAATGTTACACACTTTAATATCTGAGAAGTACTGCAGACAGCTGAAGGCTTACAACTAAATTCCAATGCTGAAAAACATCAAAGTTACTGGAAGTTGATGAAAATATCTATGATAATAAAGCAGAATGGGGCAATTTCTGATTTATGGATTTAGGAATAAAAGAGTTCAATCACAACATTGCTTCCTTAAAAATAACTTCATTCAAAGTTGAAGCTCTGCTTTGCAAATACAGAACTCCCTGCAGGGTCCAGATTTAAGCTCTGAGTTCTTACTATTTCAGGAGGAAGTTAAAAAATAAAAACAACATCATATTGGTCCCCATAAATAAAGGATCTCTGTGGGCTGAAAGTCCCCATGGGAACTTCATACCTGTCCTTCAAGGATCCCTTTCTTTTTTTTTACTTTTTTATAAAGCTCTTTATTGGAATATAATTGCTTTACACTGTTGTGCCACTTTCTGCTGTACACCAAAGTGAATCAGCTGTATTTTTACATATATCCCCATATCCCCTCCCTCCCGCGACTCCCTCCCACCCTCCCTATCCCAGCCCTCTAAGTCATCACCCATCATCGAGCTGATCTCCCTGTGTTATGCAGCAGCTTCCCACTAGCTATCTATTTTACATTTGGTAGTGTATATATGTCAATGCTACTCTCTCACTTTGTCCCAGCTTCCCCCCTTCACCCCACCCCCACCCCATGTCCTCAAGTCCGTTCTCTACATCTGCCAGGGATCCCTTTCTAATGAATGAAAGCTTTAATGGATCATGATCCACAGGTCAGCATAGTATCACACAGTAAACAGTCAATAAAACAAGTCATAGAGGCAGCCTGATCTCATCTATATCCTATACACATTCTACAGGCTCTCTCAGAGAAGCATGAGTGTAGACTTGGCTCAGGAATAAAAGAGTCATGTTTGTGCAGCATTTTAAGAACTTTGAGGGTATTTGGTAGAAGACATATTTTGGGTGCAGAATGGTACTTTTAGCTTGAGAATATGAGCTTTAAGTAGAAGAAAAACACTTGATGGTTGTTTTGCAAATAGCTTTATTTATATCCTAGAAAAATTTTTAAATATAAAATTTCAGACTGTAACAAAAGAGATGTCCTGATGTGCCAATATGTGACCTCATCAGCTCACAAGGATGCTAATAAACATCGCTCTTACTGCTGGTGACATGAGAGGAAGGTTTCTTCAGGGCATAGAAATCAACGCCTGGACATATTTTGGTGTTCAAGGACTAGCAGGATGTGAAAAACCAGCTTTCCTAAAGTCACAGATTTAGAATTAACATTACCTAAAAAGCACTGACTGGATTTTTTACTTCTGAAAGAATATAATCCCTTTAACTTGTTCACTCATTTTAGACAGATGAAAATCTATTAGAAAACTTTTTAATCCTCTTCTTTCTTTCCTAATGAACGTGTTACTTATTCATGCTTCTGTGTCATCATTGACATCACGTTCTTCATTTCTCATATCATTAGTCAGACTTCAGAGCTCTTCATCTCTCATATTATTTATTAGTCAGGCTTCAAAGCCTGAGACTTATTTCCTTGAAAATGTCCTGGTGCCCATCTCTAACTCTTCGGCCTAACTTCCAGCCCCTCTGACAAGTCCCCATACCCTAGATTTTAGTAGCAGTCTCCTTTTTAGCCTCTCTGACTCCAGCCTCCCTCCACCTGATTCAGCCTGTACATTGCTGCAGCCCAATCTTCCTTAAACAACATGTCAATCACATGACTACTACAGCAAATACTCCAAAGCAGAAATATGATGAGTGAGAGAAGAAGTCTGGAATACAAGTGTTCACATTAGGGTCTATGTATCTCACTGTTCATAATTATTGACTGTCTACACAAATGTACACAATGTACACACACGTATTAGTTTCTCATCTGCACAAAGCTGCCATCACAAATTACCACAAGCTCAGTGGCTTATAAGAACACATATTTACTTTCGTACAATTCTCGAAGTCAGGAGTTCATCATCAGTTTCACTGAGCTGAAGTCAAAGTGTTGGCACGATTGGTTTGTTCTGGAGACTCTGAAGGGAGAAGCTGTTTCCTTGCCTCTTTCAGCCACCAGTGGCTGCCCTACTCCTGGTGTATGGTCCCTTCCTCCAGCTTCAATCCAATCTCTGTTTCCATCATCACATCACCTCTTCTAACTGACTCCTCCTATGTCCCTGTGATTACACTGAACCCACCAGAATCATCCAGAATAATCTCTTCACTTTGAGATCCTTTACTTGATCACATTTGCAAAGTCCTCATTTATAGGATCAAGTGGGGTTTATTCCAGAGATGCAAGGCTCATTCAGTATTTTAAAAAATCAGTGTAATCCACCACATTCACAGGCTAAAGAAGAAAACCACACGATCATATCAATCAAATCAGGAAAAGCATTTGACAAATTCAACACCCACTCATGATAAGAACTCTCAGAAATACAGAAATAAAGGGGAACTTCCCCAACTTGATAAACCTCCAATTAATATTTCATGGTGAATGCCTGGATGTTTTCCCCCCACAGAGATTGGGAACAAAGATGTCTGCTTTCATCACTATTATTCAAGTTCTAGCTGGTGGACCAAGGGAAGAAAAGGAAGTAAAAGACATACAGAATGGGAAAAAAGACAAAATTCTCCCTATTTGTAGATGACATGATTATCAATGCAGAAATCCCCAGGGATTCACACACACAGACACACACAGACACACACACACCCCCTCTCTCCCTCTCTCTCTCTTAAATTTCAGTATACAAAATAAATATAGATAGAAAATCAACTGTATTTCTACATACGAGCAATTCTCATACAGGGACACTGAAATTTAAAAAACATCATTTATAATCACTCAAAAAAGTTACTTAGGTGTAAATCTAACAAACCAGGACTTAAATGATGAAAGCTAAACAATGCTGATGAAAGAAATCAAAGAAGATATAAATAAATGAACAGACATATTGTGTTTATGGATTGGAAGACTCAACAACAGTAAAGATGTCAATTCTCCCAAAACTGATACAGAGATTTAACACATTTGTATCAAAATTGCAGCACGATTTTTTTTTGTAGATATGGACAAGATTATTCTAAAATTTCTATGGAAAAGAAAAGGAACTGGCATTGCTAAGAAAATTTTGTTAAAGAAGGAAAAATGGGAAGAATCATTTTTCTGTTAAGGCTCTCTACATAAGTACAGAATCAAGAGAGTACAGGATTGGCTTCAAAGGAACCGAATAAAGAACAAAGAAATAGATCTGTACAAATATGCCCATCTAATTTTTGACAGAGATATAAAAGCAATTCAATGAAAAAAAAAATAACCTTTTAAACAAACGATGCCAGAGCAACTGGACATCCATGGGCAAAAATATGAACCTTGACATAAGTCTCACACCTTACACAGAAATTAGCTCAAAATAAGTCACAAACTTATGGGAATCAGTGGCTAAGCAATGAGATCTTAGATTTGATACTAAAAGCGTGATCTCAAAAAGGAAAAAACATAAACTGGACTTCATCAAAATTGAAAACTTTTGCTCTGTGAAAGATTCTATTAAGAGGATGAAAGACAAGTTACAGACTGAGAGAAAATATTTGTAAGCCATTATGAAACAAAGGACTAGTATCTTGAACATTAAAGAAGTCTCAAAACTCAATAAAAAGAAAACAACTCACTCAAAGAATAAACAAAAGATTTTAACAGATGCTTCATCAAAAAGTTATAGAGATGGCAAATAAGTACATGAAAAGTTGTTTCTTATTACTTCGAAATACAATTTCAATGCAAACTAAAACCACAGTGATATATCGTTACATATCTATCAGAATGGCTAAAAAAATGCTGGCAAATATGAAGAGAAACTCAATCACTCAAACACTGCTGGTGAAAATGTAAAACGGTACAGCCACTCTAGAAAATAGTTTGACAGTTTCTAAACTGTACCATACAATCTAGCAATTGTACTCTTGGGAATTTAACCCAGAGAAACGAAAACCTTATGTTTTAACAAACATATACATGAACAATTTATAGCATCTTTGTTCACAGTGGCCAAAAAATGGAAACAGTTCAGCTGTCCTTCAACAGGTGAATGGTTAACAAACAGCAGTATATACATACCTTGGAATGTTAGCCACAAAAAGGAACAATTATTGATATATGCAACAAAGTGGAGGAATCTCCAGAGAATTATATTGAGTGGAAAACACCAAGTACAAAAAGTCACATGCTCTATGATTCCATATATATAACATTCTTGAAATGACAATATATAAAGGAAGAACAGATTGGCAGTTGTCAGGAGTCAAGGAGGGGATGTGGGCAGGAAGGAAGGAAGAGTAGCTATAAAAAGGCAATGTGAGAGATTCCTGCAGTGATGGAAACGTTAACTGTATCTATATCTTAACTGTATCAATGTCAATATCCTGATGGTGATATTATACTACTGTTTTGCAAGATGGCAGCATTAGGAGAAAGTGGGTAAAGAGTACACAGGAGTTCACTCTGTCATTTCTTACAACTGCATGCTAATCTACAATCATCCCAAAGTAAAAGTTCTAAGTAAAAAAAGTGTGTGTGTGTGTGTGTGTGTGTGTGTGTGTGTGTGTGTTACAGTCAGATCTCATCACTCCTCGGCTCAAAACCCTCTGGCTGGCATTTCATCGCACGCAAAGAAAAGCCCAACTCCTACGCTGGCCTAGAAGAATGCCTGATCTGACCTTTTCCCTCTTGGCCTCATCTGCCTTGCTCTCCCCTTCAGCCGTGGTGGCCTCAGGCACATTCCCACTCAGAGCCTCAGCAGTCGTTCTCTCAGAGGGAAACCCTCTTCTCCAAAACTCTCATTTCTTTGAGATCTTTGCTCAAAAGTCTTTAGTGAGCCCCACCACTACCACACTATTTCAAATTTCCTTCTCGGACTTCCTAGGTGGCGCAGTGGTAAGGAATCTGCCTGCCAATGCAGGGGACTCGGGTTCGAGCCCTGCCCTGGGAAGATTCCACATGTCACGGAGCAACTAAGCCCATGCGCCACAACTATTGAGCCTGCACTCTAGAGCCCGTGAGCCACAACTACTGAGCCCATGTGCCGCAACTATTGAAGCCCACGCACCTAGGGCCCGTGCTCCACAACAAGAGAAGCCACTACAATGAGGAGCCCGCACACAAAAATGAAGAGTAGCCCCCGCTCTCAGCAACTAGAGAAAGCCCGTGTGCAGCAACGAAGACCCAACGCAGCCAATAAGTAAATAAAATAAATAAATAAATTTATTTAAAAATAAATAAATAAATAAAATTTCCTTCTTTTCCAGCCCCTATTCTTTTGTGCTTTATTTTTCTGCATCACACCAATCATGGTCAGAGAAACTATATAATTTATACATTTGTTTATTAATCACACAACCAATCAACCTCCCCTACCCTTGTCTCCTCCTCTCTCTTCTTACTCCCCTCCCCCCTCTCCTCCTCCTCTTCCTCCTCTTTCTTCCATTTCTATAGGTCAGAAATTACTCTTTTACCGCTGCTTCCCAGGTGCAAAGAACACTGCCTAACAGTGGCTTTCAGCAAATAGCTGTTGAAGGAATAAAGGAAATGAGGGAGGAAAGGAAGGATCCCTGCAAGCAATCTGGACAAGAATGATATGAACAAATATACTAAAGACCACTGAAAAAACCTTAAAACCGACAGAAAATTATAACAGCAATGTTTAGGACAGAAAATTATTTTAAATTTTTATTGTTGGGAGCTTAGGGACACTTGTTAAAAGAAAGTAGAGCCATAAATGAATTCTTTCCCTCTTTTCTAGTGGTTTAAATATAATAGGGGAAGTAAACTTTTATCAGCTAATAGGAGCGACATGAGAAAAGTAAGAGAAAAATCATTACTGGCATAAAATGTAGCTTAGGAGAAGGCTTGGGGTTGTGTTTGGAATGGCTCGAGAGAGGCGTGTTAAATAACCTTTCCCCGCAGGATGGTTAGAAACAGTCCCGGAAGGAACTGCACAGAGGTGTTTGGCACCAGGCTCCCTGTGACCCAGCGCCTCCCCCAGCGGCACCGCCCTGCAGAGCCGCAGAGATTACCTGGGTACCGCACGCTCCTCGCCCACCCACCTAAGCAAGTGGCCCACATCCCCTCGGTTACCACACCCCAGAAGTTGCTGCACAGACAGTCATCAGATGGCTCACACCTTCTGGTCTCTACTGATGACCCACCTGGCTCTAAAAGCTTTTCAGAACCAAACCGCTCATGGCTCACATTCAGGTTTACCTTTGTCACACCAGAGGATCAACCCTTCCAGATCATCCAACATCAACGAGGCCCTTCTTTCCAATTGACACTCTCATCCCCTAATTTGCCATCCTCTCAAATCCAGTAACACCATCTTATACATATATTTTTTTTGGAAAGTAGAGAAGGAAATGCTTTACAACTTGTCTTACGAAGCCAGCATAACACTGATACCAAAACTCAACAAAGTATTACAAGAAAAGAAAATTACACACCAATATCCTCCATGAACACAGACGCAGAAATCCTTAACAAACATTAGCATATCAAATCCAGCCATATGAAAAAATAATACACCATCATGGCTCCACATTCAAAAATCAATGTAATTCACGTTAGAAGATTATGATTATCTTGATAAATGTAGAAAAACTGGTAAAATTCGATACCCATTATTAATAAAAACTCTCAAACTAGAAAGAGAAGGAAATTTCCTCATTCAGATAAAGGTCATCTATGAAAATCCCACAGCTAACATATTTAATGATGAAAGACTAAATACTTTCCCCCTAAGACTGAGAACAAGACAAGCATGTCCATTTTCACCACTTCTAACTAACTAATGGAAATCTTAGCAACAAGAAAAAAAAAACTACCAGAATTAATAAGGGAAAATAGTAAGGTTGCAGGATACAAAGTTAATTTTCAAAAATCAATTTCAGCAAAATTTTTAATTCTGCTCATTAAAAAAATACAGCACATACATCTGACAAAGAGCTAGTATCTAAAATACATATACAAATATTGAATCATTTTGTTGTACACCTGAAACTAATGTTATATGTCAACCATGTCTCAATTTAAAAGAAAATTTCACTGAAAAGCAAAAGTGCTCTTGTAAAAGCTGTCAGATACAACCTTAACTGCTTTTCCTAATATTAAATAATTTTCAGAATAATAACATATTTCCCATCAGCTCTGTATATAGTACTGTGAAAAATAATGGTTTTAAATCATCAACAAATATTTTTAATTAAAAAATAAAATAAAGAACTACCACAAATCAACAATTTTTTTTAATTTTAATGGGCAAAGACTTGGGCCAAATACCTCACAAAGGAGATATATATATATATACACACACACACACACACAGACACACATATATCTGGATGGATGGATGGATAGATAGACACATGCTGTTCAACATCATGAGTCATCAGGAAACTACACATGAAGATACTATTTCACACCAACCATAATGGTTTTCTCCCACCAGTCATGCCCATGCCCTGCTGCTGGTCTCTGTCGTCATGTCCCCATCAGAAATCATGTCGAATATAAACTTTCACGCTTGTTTACTGTGCACTCCTTGCACTAGAAATACGAGCACCCTGGGAGGAAAGGCCCTCATCGGCTGCATTCACTGCTGCGTCCCCAGGCTCAGGAGTGCTGCCTGGCAGGCAGTGTGCACCTAACACAGATCTGCTGAATGAATGAATGTCACTAGCGCAGTAAACTGTGTCTTCTGCCTTGAGGTACA
Organism: Hippopotamus amphibius kiboko; assembly: GCF_030028045.1. NCBI lineage: Eukaryota > Metazoa > Chordata > Mammalia > Artiodactyla > Hippopotamidae > Hippopotamus > Hippopotamus amphibius. Next base: position 88,229,755 of record NC_080186.1, on the reverse strand, counting down.
TCAAGACACAGTCTTGAAAAAGAAAAATAGGAGAGAAGGAGAGAACAAAAAAAGTGTGCACAGTCAAGTAAAGCAAAATACTACCTCTGGTGCCACTTACAAGCATAAAGCACGATAGATTAGGCCATAGACCGGTACCTGGAGTGAGGCAACAAAAAAGCCTATGAAAGCCAGGGAGTAATGCAGACATTTCTCCACAGAAATGGCTCTATAGGAAATATTGCAAAATATAGGAGGTATAGTGCCTCAGATCGAGAACCTGCCTTTGGGAAGGTTCTGACCTAAAAATTAGTAATAACTGATTTTGCTATTTCAGTTATATAAGGAAGTCATTCATGCATCTCAGTTTCACATATAAATATTTGGAAAACTACAGTATTGACTCACACCTAAGTAAATATCCTAAGTTTTACAGCTTAAGTATCTACAGATGAAAAACACTTTTCTTCAGCTTAGAATGCCTTTGCCTCATAACCCTAATTTATTCTGTTATTATTTTGAGACATGACAGAGGAGGCAGAGTAGGGAGTAGGAAGGAGGAGTATACAGCCATGAAGTGGGAAAGCTGTGCATCTGACGTCCCGAGACACTTAGGTGAACTTGACCAGTGGCGTTCTCAGGAAAATCTCCTGACCTTGGGAGCTGCACCTAGCAGAGAGCCCGGGGCAAGGTGAATATTCAGCAGGTACCTAACGAATGTTTCTTCCAAACAACAATTTTAAGAGATGGCTTAAAGATCCAGGTTTAGGAATGTTTTTTGTTTTCTAACCCTAAGGCCATTTATTCAACTTTAGTAAGTAATTAGTACCACAAGCTCTGGGCAGATACACAGCCCAAAGTCCCATGCTTTAGGCACACATGATGCAAAATAGTGGAAACCACTGGTAGAGAATCTGACAAGAAGAAAGCTCTAAAATAATACAATTATTTTATTTATATCTCACAGGTAAAAACCTAGGAACTTGTCTTTATGATCCTGTTTTGGGTATTTTTTTCTTGTGCATTCATCACACTTCCACCTCATTCTTTTAAGCTAAGGTATAACTGTATGTTTCAGCATTTGTTTTCCTATCACTTATTCCCTCTGGGATTGGCAACTAAAGTAACTGCTCAGCAGGCTCAAATCCTTTTAACCATTTCAGGTGCTTATAGCTTGCTCACAGCATCTGTCAATGAAATTCATGATCATTTGTTTCTCACCAACATAAAATGATTTAAATGGAAAAGGAATTATATGGAAAAGAATGCTATTCCAAATAGATCCATCCCAGAATAAAAAGAAAAAAAAATGAAATTGCAGTATAAGACATCATCAATTGATAACATCTTAGAGCTGGACCTAAATCAGCTAGTGCTAATTTTATCTCATTTTATCAATGGGTAAATTAATGGCAATTTCTGAAATTTTAAGGGGAAACCGGAAAGTGTTGTACCCTTACAGGTTAAACCTCTCCTCCTTGCGGGCTGGGGTTCAAACAGTTAATGAATATCTGAACGAATGAAAGAAGGAATTTATACGAATTCTAAATCATGGTCATAAAGCTAGTTAGTGGTAGAGCCAGGACTAAACCCCAGTTCTCTTTATTTCTTCCTTGGTGACTCGTAAGTTACAGCTACACGAACAGCATAGTTAGTTATTAGGGGAGCAGCAACGTCACTGAAATCACTTACTGACCTTAGTTGTGTGTTTTTTCTCATTCTGCTTTTAGACATGCAAACAAAAGAAAAGAATGAAAAGTGCCAAGTGGGATGACATAAGAAAATTGCACTGTAGCCAGATCACACATAAAAAATGACAGAAAAAAGGTAGGCAGAGATGGCTCTGTGATTTTCTTCTCACTCTCACCTGATCTAAGATATAAAAGGTACAAAGTTAGAATGCATTAGCTGTCAAATCAACAGTGTTCCATTGGAGGCGCAGCCTTCTCTAACAGTGCAGCCATTTCACAACCACAGGCTTGACATAGTCCAAAATCAGGGAACAAGAGGCAGAAACGATCAGGAACAAGGACGTCATGTGATAATGGAGACACTGTACTCACTCTTCCAGGAAGTGCTGCTGGGGTCCTATAATAGAGCCAGGCCGGCATATTCTGATCCAAGCAATTATTTCCGCATGTGTAAACCTGTAGTGTTTCATGACATAACAGGCTATCAAGGTCCCTGTTCTTCCAAGACCAGCTGCAAGAGAGGGAAACAGAACAAGAAATACAAAATACAGCAAATGCACCCAATAAACACTGGAATCAAACCCCGTCCAGAAATTGCTGTGGTTTCAAATATAATGCAAGATTTTCAAACCCAGGCAATAATGTAATGCTTTTTACATGATGGGGGGTTAAAAGATAATTCTAACTCAAGAAATTTTTTAAAAATAGATCATACGATAAAAATAAACATACGTAAAAATACATACACAAATCAGAGCAAGGATCTTGAAAATTATGGGGAGTTCAACCCCCGAGGGCCTTGGAGGATGACTGTCAGTGTGAATACTGTTAAGGCAATGCTGGTTCCAGACAAGCATTTGCAAAATATCAGCTGTCAGGTGTCTTCTGGGCTCCCCATCCTTAGCTCCAGCCCAGGCTGAGATGAACCTTCAGTTAACAGTTTGTGTGTGTGTGACCCTAAGTCAGTAATTGATTATATTATCATGGTCATTTTTTAAGCCTATTTAAATGGTGAGGTTTTTTTTTTTTTTAAACATATTGTAGAATAAGGAATTATAGAATCAAAGTAAGAAGACACCATAAGCATCATCAGGCCCCACCGGCTGCCTAACTCATGACTGTTTCAATACTATCTCCATCAGGTGGCCCTAACCTCTACGGAACTCCTTCAGAGACCAGGCTTTCATTATGTCCTCAGCCAACAGGTACTGATGGAGCAGCTACTACCTGCCAGGTACTGTGTTAGGAGCGAGGGATACAGTGATGGATAAAACAGACGTGGTCCCTGCCCTGGTGAGAGCACACAGCAGCCGGCCGAGCAAGACCCAACCCGACAGAAGTGCTCGTTTCATTTCCTGAGGCTCTTGCATTTTTCAAAACCTTTTGTCAGTATATTTTCCTTATATTGAACCCAATTTCTGTTATGAAGGAGAAATTAATACAATTAGAAACAATTTTCGAAGAAGTATCAGTTACTACCAGGATCAAAATGTTCTTCAAAGTATTTTTACAAATTGTGATTTTTTGAATCTCTCCAGAGAAACAAAAGTGATAGGATTTTACATCTTAGACACTTTTTTTTTCACCTACACTGGCTTCCTCCTTTTCCAAAATATTCAAAAATTTGATCAAGCTATATGGTCTTCAAATAGGTTGTTCAAATTGTTCATACACTAAAACTGAGGCCCAAAGATACTAACCAGTTCGCTCATATTAGCATAATGAGTGAATATGGAATTCAGGACTACAATTCCCGAGAGGTCCTGCTATTGTCCCCCAGTTCTTTCCACTTATGGCTCATCCAGTCAGTCACTCCATTCTACACATACTAAGACGGGCTGAGTATGAGGCGCTGTGACAGATGCTGGGGCCAGAAACATGAAGACAAGCAGGATGTCTGCCCTCATGAGATACACAGTACTGAGCCACTAATGCTCATTTACAAGCATTTTCTAAATCTTTCCATTTCTGGTTTCTTGGAATTAAATTCAGTACTATAAACTTTTATTTGTTAAGTACCACCCATGAGCAAGGCACTCTGCTGAGTTATTTTTCCACTACTTAATCTCTTCCTATCACATACTCTTTTTCTTATAGAACAACAAAGTGGCTCTGTCTTTGGTTTCAAACATTTGATTCAAATGGTCAAATGTTTATTTACTATCTACAAGCTACCCAGGACAGGGCTTTGCTCAAAGGATAAGGAGATAAGCAAATAGAGGATATAATTTTTTTAAGCTCTTTATTGGAATATAATTGGAGGATATAATTTTTGACCATGATATGTTATCAAAGTAGTGGTAGACACGAGAATATTAACCAAGAAGCAAAGAAATCAGGATGAAACTGGGCTCTCAGAGACAAAGGGACTGTGTGAATTGGCGTCTTCAAAGGATGTGTCACTGATGACAAGGAGGTCAGCAGACTAAAAAATAGGAAGGTCACAAAATATTTTCAGCAAAGGGTCCAATGAGTGAAAGTGTGGCTGGTCTGGAGAATGTGTCAGTACGTGTTGAGTGGAAAATAAGGCCCAATGGGTGTGGAGGGGCCAGATTAAAGGGCACCTCTGATTTAAATGGAGAAGCCTATACTTAGGGGAAATAGGTTATCAATTGTGGGCTGAAGACACCAAAGACTGCTGAGTTATTCGGGGATCCCCAAATCCAGATGCAGAGTGCTCTGAGCACTGATTAGGTCACACCTCCTGCATATATGTTATTACTCCTCAAACATATGTAGATGAGCCTCTGATGAACACAATTCAACTCATTTAAAAAGTATTATGAAATTCACGATATTATCAACAACTAATAAACATACAGCTGTTATGTAAAAATCTGATTTTTCCTTTAACCAATGGAAAGGGCAAAATAAAGCTGCCATATATTTGGGAGCAAAGGACGTGGCGTGATAAAAGCTGCTGGATGAGGTAGCAGCACATCTGTGGACTGGAAAGGACAGAGATGAGAGCCAGAGAGAGGAGCTGGAAGGCTGGGGCAGGATCAAGGCTGGTGGATAACCACGGACGGGGGAGACAGTGGTGAAAAGGAAGAGCTGAATTAGGAACACCTCCTGATTGGGTCACGGGGAAAGCTCAAAGTGACTGATATTTCTAGCCTGGAAACTCGGTACAATGTCATCCATGAAAACAGTTCAAAAAGGAAATAGGAAAATGTTGGTGGCTTCATTTTTTATGTTTCGAAACCTCCCCCCTCCCTCAAAAGGAGGGGTCCTTTCATCCGCGTTTTCTAATCAAATACTAAAGAGAATCTTCTCTAATCTCCTCAGTTCTTGGAAATACACAATTTTTCAGCAAATCTAAGATACCATCAGGTCATCGAATGGTGTAACACACACCATTATTTAAGTTACACTAAGAAAAAAATTAAACTATGGTATGCGATCAAATTTTAAGATCCACCCTAGCTTCATAAATGTGAAACTGTTAAAAAAAGGCATGTCTCTACGTCAGTGTTTCTCAACCTTTTCTTCACTATTGTGCCCTCCCCCCACCAAGAGAATATCTAGGCATTGTTTTACTAATTGCCCCCCATGCAATTTTACTGTCACAGATAGACTGCATATTTCTTTCTGTACTGTGTATAAATCTGTACTTTATACAGAAAAAGAAAAATTTTTTTACCACCCAAAAACAATCTTTCCCCCTTGAGGGCAGTATCACCTGAGGTTGAGAACACATACCAAAAATGCAAATGAAATTACCATCAAGCTCATGTTTACGGACGCCTGGCATTCCCTTCCCACTCATTCTTCCTTTTTAAAAATTATATTTACACTACTTTATTAGATGGAGGTAGGTGTGTGTGTGCATGTGTGTGTGTCTGGTTTTCATCTGAAGTACATTTTATCCCAGATCAAACACCAACATTCTTCAGAAAAGAGTGATGCTTAATCACAGTCTCCGTAGGACTCTCTTCCTTTAATATGAGTTATTAGCCTTCATGTTTGTGCCCTGAGCAAGTATTTTCTGTTTCTGCAGAGCTGAAGTCCTCAGACATCTGACAAGACGACAGGTAATCATGTTGATACAACACAGCTGGACGACCTGGAGCAGGAAGCCCAGCTGTTTTCCAGAGTCCTCCTTCAAGTCACCGATTTGGGTCTCTGGGGAGAAAACAGCCTTCTCTACGAAGGCAACACTATCTCTCACTGCACCCCTTCCCATGCAGGACACTGTCCGTTCCCTTGGTTAGGCTCCTCATCACACACACTCACAACCAAAAAAAAAAAGAGGTGGTGCAGAAATTTTTGAAATTTCTCTAAAACTGAAGTTGCTTCCCCCTTTTAAAAAAGTCTATAATTTAGATCTATAAAAAGAACCTACTTAGCACTCAATAGTTAGATAGGAGCTCTTACCACAATTCAACAGAATAGGAACAGTTCACTAAGTTTCTATAAAAACTTTAACAAATTTTTTAAAGCGTTCATAATTAAAGGGCTCCCTGGCACAGCGAGAGAAGACATTGAAAAGTCTTCTATTTATACCAAGTTAAACACTGATTGCCTTACAGTTCCAGGCATTTTCTGAAACCCCTACGGAACATCAAAATTCACATACTGGAACCTCACAATGTTGCCATTGTTTAATGATTGTGCTAGAAAATTTCACGAAATCATAGCCATTCCTTTTATCAACCAGAAGGCAAACTGCAGATATTGAATCGTAAGATTTCGCACATTCACAGCAAATTAGGTTCCAGTTTGTCTCTATTTTTAGTACTTTACGTTGAGGTGTGAAATAGTCATTCTCTTTTCAGCAGCTACCAATGTTCATTTGACATAGGATGAGTCTCTCTCCCTCCTCCTTGTAGTTCAATTAAAATGCTCCATGCTGCTTTAACTTTCAGGAAATTAAGTTGACTTAATTAGGACAGATGTCAAAATAATTAACAGGCCCATAGTAGCTAAGTATGCCATTAAAAGCAATACAGCTGTAATTAAATCAAAGGTGTAATCCTTCTGAAAGAATCCTACACGTGTGTACAAGTGGAAGCAAACAAAATAACGCTCTCAAAAAGATGTCACCACCTGTAGATGTGACCTTCCTATACAAGAATTGACTTCAATGCTAAAGTTTCTGATTAAAATATAAGAACCTCTGCAATATAAAATATATGTATTTCTTAAAATATTCCTTACAAGGTCAACATTTACAGGTCAAGGATATAATAAAGAGAATATCTGTAACAAGAATGTTTAACACCAGAGAGTTTTATCTTCCCAATGTTTGTTAGGTGAGGACTAATATTGAGAGAGGCTGAGTTTTAATGAAAGCTTTGCATTTCTTCTCCCCTGAATTTGTCAATCCAAGACATGACAGGCAGAGAAACTCTATGCCTCGGTAACCGGTAAACCTAATTGATTAGGAAATAAGGCCAAATTAATCCCAGGGGGAAAAAAACTGATTTTTATGACACAAAAATAAGCTTTGAAAGAGAGCATATGAATAGCTCCTACTAAACCTTAGCACATGTCACATTCCCATAGCTTTCAGGTTCCACTGATACTTGAAATACAGTGGTCTCAGCATCCAAGAGGGACTGGTTCCGGGACCCCCGCGGATTCCAAAATCCGCGGACGCTCAGGCCCTTACAGTCACATTGGCGGATGCGGAACCCGCGGATACTACGCAGGGCCGACTGTAGGTGAAATGCAGGCTTTTCCTTGGGCCTGAACAATCCTTAACAAAACGGGATGGAGAGGTAAAGCCAGGGTGCAAACGGATCACTCGGGGGCAAGCCAGAGCACCGCCACCCCACTGCGACCTGGAGAGAACTGAGAACAAAATACATCTTCCTAACAGATCCACGCCCCCGAGACAGGAAGGCCAGCAAGTCCGGGGCCCATCCTGCTGAGAAACGCAGAGGGGCGGGAGGGGGGCTCTGTCAACGTGGACGAAGCCCGACCGAGGAGCCCGCAGCTGAACCGGGGGCCACGTGCAGCTCGTTTCCATCGCCCGGGCTCGCGCAGAATGCAGCTTCCAGTCGCTGCTCACGCGTTCAGCAAAGTACCTCCACCTACTCAAATCTTAAACATAGAAACAAGGGCCTACAAAATGGTATTTTAATCTCTGTCAGAACCAAAGCCATGCTCGTCTGAATAAGTCAGTTACAGCAGCACTAAGGCACGAAAAGAACTGTGCAATTCCCAACACCTACTAGACAATTAGCACAAAACGCGATAGAAACCGCTTCTCAGACTCATCACCGGAGAACAGCACCACCCAGTGGCGGTATGAAAAGCTGCATGTGAGGAACTAGAAGCTCCATCCCTGGAAGCCAAAGTGGTTTTCTCCTTACTGAAACCAGAGATCCCAGTAAAATACCTTCCACCGTGCTGGAAAATCTACAGTGCGAGCCTCCTCAGAGTCTAACAACTAAGCTTAGAGCAAAGGTTATTTCATATTTTCTGAGTAGCTGTCACAGGGCTGCCAGGTAAAATACAGAACGTATGTTTGGTGCAATATTTGAGACATGCTAAAAAAAAGTACTCACTGTTTATCTAAAATTCAAATTTAACTGGGCATTCTGTATTTTTATTTGCTACGTCTGGCGACTCTCCCAAAGTACCCACTCCTGGAGACAGAGATGCATTTACATAAGTCTTCCAGTCATTCAAAGAGGCGGTAACACACCCGTGGCAAGAAAGCCAGCGAGGAGCCGGGTGCGCTGCGGGCCCCCTAAAAATGGGCAGGGTAGACACTCTGTTCCATGATGCAAAAGAGTAACAGGGGGAGGTGGGGGGGCAGGGGAGACGAAGTGGGCCTCCAGAGAGCTGGCTCATGAAAGGGGAGCATCAAATACCAGATGGGTGGAGGAGGATGAGAAAAGGATGGGCAATTTTGTAAGAGGAGGAGAAAGGGTAACAAGCAACCTGTGCCTGGCGACAACCGTACGGATTTACAGGTGCTTCCTGCCAGCCTGCCCACGCCGCTTGCTGGGATGTTCCCTCCTCACGGCAACGGGTGCCAGCGAGTGTGAATTTGGGAAGGTCAGGTCAGAAAAACTGCCTTGTCCGCAAGGCCACGCAGCACCACCTGTCCACATCCAAGCAATCCTTTCCTTAGGAAGGGGTCACTGAAACGGGTTTGTGTTCCAGGTTTCTGAAACTAAGAACTCGTTTGCTTCCTAAGACGCTAAGTGGCTTTCTTTCACACGATTTGCGGTCTTTTGGCTCATCCTCTTTCAGAAACCCGGGGCCCGCCGAGGCCTCCTCGCTCGCACCTTTGCAGTGAACCGCGATCGCCCCCTCCGTGTTCTCGCAGATATTCAGGAACCTTCGCACGATGTTGTCGCTGGGTGTGCTGCCGTCGATGAAGAAGAGGTCGTAGTGCTCGAAGCCCGCATCTGTGAAGCGCTTCGCCTCGTAAATCTTTTTGTTCAGCCTCACCACGGCAGTCACGTTATGCTTTTTGAAGTAAGGAAAGTAGGCTTCGGGGGCGTGAAGAGGATAACCTAAAGGAAAGGAGGAGCTGTAAGCAAAAGGCACGCATTTCGTCTCACGTAACCCAGGAAGACGAAAGCCCTTCACAATAAAGATGATCCGTCTCAACAGAGCTTAGGAGGACAGCGCATTTCAGGAGAGTAAGGTCGGAGCACGTTCCTAAAAGCAGCAGTCTGAATAACACCACAGGAGGGGCGAAAAAAAAAAAAAAACCTCTTTTCTGAGTATTGGAAATAGCTCGTGAACGTTCAAGACCTCAAGCTGTAGGCTTCAAATCCTGGGAACGCACTCCTCCCAAGCCCAAACAAACGCATTCCCGAGGCCCTCAGATGTGCACAGTAGGCCTGGAAGGTCTTTTTGTGCTTTTTACTCCTCTTGACAAATACTTTTGAACTACAGACAAAGCCTTATTGCCAGATGTATAGTTTTAATCTACAGTGCAATCCACCACACGAGAAACTGATTAAGCACCTACCACATACACGTCAAAATTGCATAAACTTCTTTTAATTCTCAGCACAACCTATTAAGATAAAAATAGTAAGCCCTATGTAACAGTTAAGAAACTAAAAGCAGTTGAGTGATCATTTTTGTAGACATTTTCTTTTTTGAGGAGTACGGCTGGTCAGCCTCTAACCCCCCCTCTACTGTGAGTGGACCCAGCATGACGGTGGAGCTGCAGTCAGCTGGGTTCCAGACATGTGCCCTGGACTTGCCCAATCAACCAAGGTGACCACTGGGGGCTTTGGCCACTGCAAGCCTTGCCCCCAGGGGTTAAAGGGACTAATTTCTCATCACATTAATTACCACCTCTGTAACCCATTCAGGGAATCGCAGATGAGATGATCTCACTCAGAACTCATTCATGATGGTTGGCTCCAAGTGGGGCAGACAGCAGTAGCCAGCACAGTGAACCAGCAGCTTCTGCACTGTGTCCTTGGCTGTATTTCCTGCTGCCTCAAACCTTGCACATGCTGGTCACTTCCCATTTTCTCTCAGTTGCAAGCCAACTCTTGTATGCCCAGGCTGGAGTGTCCATATTACACCTCCCAAACTACCTTTCCCACTGGCTTCCTTTTAGTCCAAAACATGGGAGGCACTAAAACACAACCGGAGCAACTGGAGGCCAGAGGCGGGAGGAGGGACATCTTCTGTTTTCCTGCCAGCATGGCTTCAGCAGCAGGAGAGAGGAATTCCCAGCTTACTTAGCACTTAAGGCACCATCCTGCAGCCCAGCCTTAGGGTCCCCACTCTCAGGCCCCAAATGCAAGCACCGGCCCTTCAGAGCTCCCAGCACCAGCCAAGGTCCTAGGTTCTGCTAACCTCACGTTTTCCTTTTTGTCCCCCGTGGTCTTAAAGGCAATAACTATTTCTTCCTTAATATGCTGGTTTTTTGCAAAAGTTTTACTTTTTAGCCTTCTCTCTAGCACTTTCCTTATATTGCATTCCCTCTGTTTGAAATAATGGTTTCCATTCCTGCTTGGATGCTACTGATACATGATCTCCCTTAGATCCTGTTCATTTTCTAGGCCTCATTTTCCAGCCTTCTCTTGGAGGCTGTGAGCTCCCCAGCATAATTCCAATATGCTTTTTTTTGGGTTTAACTTACCAGAGTTGGTTCTGCTGCCTGCAACCAAGAGCCCTACCTGGTACACTTGGCCAGGGTCACCCAACAGATGGAGGCAGAATTGGCAGACAGGCCTAACTAATCCACAGCCCAGATACGTGATTTACACAAGCCATGCTGCTTTCGAGCAAACAGGTAATACAGAGCTTATTTACAACCTTCAGTATGGAAACAGTGACTTATACACATTTAGAGAAAACGGATGCTTCTCAATTCGGAAAAAAATCAAATCTGTTTTCCTAGTTGGTTTGTTGGCTCAAATCATTTTCCAGTCTAAAGGGAAAACGAACTGTGGTTGGCAAAAGGAAACGAGAGCTTCTCTGTCATCTAAGGAATGGGAAAGAGAGGGCTCATGAACACGTGGCATGGGAACCTTCTCCTGGGGTGACAGTCTGACAGGCGCGTCTGACCCTGGGTTCCTAGCATAACTGGCACTCCGTGATGGCACCTGTCGTGAAGTGCGCTACTGGTTCATTTGGTGTCTGTCCCTTCCCTCCTCCACCAAGGGCATAAGAACGTCTCTCTTCATTCATGAATTTCAATCATGAGTAAATGGCATTATAAATAATACACCTAATCTACTATCAAGAGAAACTATGTACATTTTTCGAGAAAAGAACACTGAACAGTTATCCAAATATGGCAATAGGGCATTGAAATAATAACAATAATGGTAATAATAACACCTAACATTTATTGAGCACTTACTATGTGCCAGAAACTAAGCTAAGTGTTTCACATACATCATCTCATTAAACCTTTCAGTCAATGATGCCTGGGAAAGTGAACTGGCCCATGCACACACTGCTGGGAAGAGACAGAGGCAGCCTTTAAACCCTGGCAGTCAGATTCGAGGGCCGGTGCTGGGGATGATTTCAGGTAAAATCTAACTCAATTCTATTTGTTAGATCTCCAAAAAAGGGACATTACGTGAACATTAGGGGCTGCACTTCCTAGATTTGGTGAGGAAGTTTCTTTAAAATTTTCAACAGCGTTTCACATGAGTTATAACCAACAATGACAATATCCTCTGACTTCCGAACAACTGTGTTTTTCGATGTATTGTATTTGGATGCTTGATGGGGGGCTGGTGTTAGCAATGTGCACGGCACTGACAGAGATTCATCCGACGCTTACTCCATCTGGCCACTAGATGGTGGCCTGGCATCAGTAAGCACGGGCAGAGCCCTGCCCCTGACCAGTTTCACAGCAAAGAGAGATTGCAAAATTCATCTCTTTCCAGCCCGTCATGTAAAGTTAGAAACTAAAGAACAGCAGGATCAAATGACTAGTCCACTCATTTGTTATAAAAGTATAAACTGCAAAATAGGCAAATGTGGAAAGCAATAAAATACGTTTATCAGGCTTGTTAATGATACAAATGTAATCAGAATATCTGCTAATAAGCACCTATTAATGTGCCCAACACTGTGCAAGGCACTCACTTCCTATAACATCCCTAATCCTCACCAAAGGCCTGCAGTGTGCATCCTATTTCCCCTTTTGATGCTGAGAGAAGCTGAGAACTCACAGAAGTTCACGCAGCCAATTAAGGGCAGAGCCAGCTTTCAACCACCCCAGGCTCTTCACATCTGGCTTCTCTCATTAAATAGCTGGCTGACACTTCAAACTGTTTGGATTCCCTGTCCAGAGCTGTCTCTCTGTGCCTCTTTCCTCTCTCTCTCTCTCTCTCTCTCTTTCTTTTTAAAGTAGAGATGAGAAGGACATTGCCACCTCAGAGTTTGGGGGGTTTTCTGGAAAATCTGAAATCCAATTTGTCCTACTGCTATATTATTTATTCATCAACTCAAGCTTGTTTAACGGAAGAAAGGGGTAGGGCTCCTCTTGTCCCCCCCTCCAAGACAATGTGAATAAAAATGGCTGAAAGGAACTCCTAGTTGGTCTTTGTTGACACAACCCACACTTAAGACTGTTATAATGCATTCTGCCACATCTCAAGATTTTAGGGCTTCCTTTTGCTACATCCTAGCAACAGCTATTTCAGTGTTACTTCCTTAAAAATCTACCTTTTCTACTAACAAACCCCTAAAATGACTTTCAGCCTCCTCAGAAAACATAGGGTTTCTCAACTAAAAAAAATAAATAAATAAAAAAGAATGTACCAGGATTTCACTGCAATTGGATCAAGTTTATTAATTACATTAAAAACTATTTTCTTAAGTTCAAAAAGGACTCTTTAACTTTGTAAGGTAAAGCCCTTTACAAAAAATATGATGACACTTCCAGTGAATATCAGATTTTAAAATGGGGATTCCATATTTTACCAACAACAGGCTTAAATGAAATTGTTCTAGACATAAAACCTGGCAAGTATTAGGTAAGCAGCACTTTCACACCTTTTTTTCTCAATGTGAAACGGCCCAATATATGCATAGAAAAAAAAGATGTATAGAGAGCAATATCTTAACAGTGGTTATTTCTAGGTTATATAATTATGGGTGACTTTTTATCTAGATTGCTTAAAGTTTCTATGGTGAACGTGTTCTTCCTCTGTAGTAAAATTAAAAAGAACACAGAATTTGGAATCAAAGAGACCTATGTTTGAATCCACACACTGCCACTTTCTGGCAGTGTCAACCAGAGAAAGTTAGGTTACTAAATCTCCATCTTCTCTTCCGCAAAATAACTACCACCTGCTCCAGGGGGCGGTTCTCATTATTAAATAGATGCGGTGTGCACAAAAGGCTTAGCATCCGGGTATATAAGCAAATGGTAGCTAATGATTTCCTTATATTGTAATATAGGACCGAAAATGATTTTTTTAAGATTTTTGAAAATTAAGAATCGACACACAAAATATTCATGGCCTTTTATCTTGTGATTCTGTTTCTAAGAATTTAGAAAAAAAACTAGGGACATGTAGGCCAACCACTACAGTTTTTAAAAAGTGAAAAACTGTGAAAAACTCATTCAAAAATTGATTGATTAACAAAATTATGGCAAAGTCATTGAATGCAGTCATGGAAACTTATAATGAAGATCCACATTCACTGCTATGGAAAGAGGTCTGTGATATGTTAAGTGAAAAAAAAGCTGCTATAAGACAGTAATCATGTTGTGACTCCAAGCTGGTTAAAAAAAAAAAAGGAATATTTCTTTAAGTCTGTGTGTGTGTGTGTGTGTGTATTCTTTAAGAGAGGGAAAAAAACTGTGTGCAAATAAAAACTACAGAGAAGCATATGGAAAGAAAACTAAAATCCTCAATAATCCCACCACCAACTAGTAAATCTAGAAAATGTGGATAAAAGTATAGGTCACTTTTATGCTGTTTTTATTAGTTCATCAGTATTTTCTTCTTTTTTAAAAAAATAATCATGCATTATCCTCTATAAAAATATTATAAATCATTTTTTTGAATTATACCTCTCATCCTAAGGAAATTTCATTTAAAAAGTGAACCCTAGGGCTTCCTAGGTGGCGCAGCGGTTAAGAATCCGCCTACCCATGCAGAGGTCACGGGTTCGATCCCAGCTCCAGGAAGATCCCACATGCCGCGGAGCAACTAAGCCCGTGTGCCAAAAAAAAAAAAAAAAGTGAACCCTAAATGGCAGAATTCTTTCAGCTTCACCAAATGAACACCCAACAACAAAGCCACTACTGAATCGTATACCTGTCCTGTCTTGAAAGACTAGCTACAGAAAGCAGTTTCTTCAGGCACTTAACAAGTTACTCCTAACAATCCAACAGGGCAGAGGTTAATCAATCAATGTCTGGAGTGAAAGATTCATGAGCAAATGTGTGAATGAGAAGATCTAACTCTGGCTTCAGTACAGAGACCTCCTATTTGTTAGGGTAATGCGGCAGACCCGGAATACCCATCCCCAGGGGGGATGATTCAATCCCCATGGCTTAAGCAGAGTTCCCTGGGAGATACGTCATAGGTATGAAATGACAAGCACATGTGTGGAAACTCAAACAAATTATCAAATCTAAATGCATGAACAACCATATACAATGAAACTAGATTTTAGAATAAATACTTGACAATGATGATGGTGCTGAAAGAAGAATAAATCGAGACTAGAAATTTCAAATTATGTTCCTCAGAGGACTAGTGTTCCAGCTCTAAGGCCAGATAGGGAGCAAAAAAGGAGCTATTATGTTTATGGGTGATATTTTTTAAATTTTATATACTTCTCCCATAAATTATTCTTAAACCTTTGGTGCCTATCATTACTTGTCTTCTGGGAATGTTAGGTTAAAAAAATAAATTATAAAAAAACATGTTAATGGGAAAACTCACATAGCTGATCATGTTTCATTCAAGAGGCTTATTTTTCTGTCTTGCCTTTTTTTTCTTGACTATGTATGCCCCAGCTATACATATACTGCAAATAAGTAATTTAATCATTGTCAGCTAGAAATTGTTCCAGGTTGCCACGGTGGAACGAAACAGATCAGTGTAATGGGAATGTTTAGGATCCCCATCCTGGGCTGGAGTACCACCAGTTCTGCATATTACTGTGTGAACTTGGGCACATTCCCTGCTCATAAGCCTCAGTTTCGTCCTCTGTAAAATGGAGATAATAGTACCGACGCCTCATAGAGTTGTGCGTGCACTAAATGAGATAATGCTGTGATTAGCTAGTAACTAGCACACAGTTAAGTACTTAATAAATGACACCTATTGTCACCATCACCATCATTACTGAACACAGTATTCCCCGAAGAATACCTTGATGTGTAGCACGCCTGCACCACCACAGAAATCTGAGAACCGCTGACAGAATTCCGCAATCTGCTTATTGTTTCAACCAGTTGGTTTCTCAGATTCTCCTCTGATAACTGGGTCAAGGTAAAGTGAACACCCTATTTATGGCAACCTAAAAGTCTGCTAGTTTTAAAACAGTGATTACTAAACTCTAATTTTTAACACATTACTACTGTTCAAATTTTTTAATTAATAAATATTCTTTGGAGAATATTACCAAAAGAAAGGATTATCTGAGGAAATTAAGAAATTAAAGATGAACTGAAATAAATTTTTGGAGGGTAAAGTAAAGAAAAACCTACCATTTTCAATTTTGCTTTTTGGATGTGGTCCACTAAATGCTAAAAATTTTCCTGGAACAATCCAGTTGAAGTCACCATTTTCAACTCGCTGGGAGAATTTTGTGAGAAAAGAAAAGAAAAATATTTTATAATTCTTATACAATTTAGGAAACCCTTACAAATAAAACTGTTTTTCACTCTATTAGTGCTAGACTAACTGGACATACATGAAGACAAAATAATACAGCTTAAAATAAAAACATGCATCTGATTCTCAAAATGTGTATGAACTCAATCCACTTCAGAAAAAATTTTATATAGACTATAAGAAAAATTTTAGAAAACTTTAAAGTGGAGGTACTTTGCTGAAAATATTTTTGTCTCTTGGCCACTCTGCAATGAGATGAAATGAAAACAAACGTTGCTTGTCCCAGTAATAAATAAAGGGAAATAAGAGAAAACAGAAAATATAAGCGCTTTCCTTGAACATGATAAATATACTTTAAACAATGAAAAAAATCTATAAATATCAGAGTCATGATCAACACACCTCCATTTTTTGTTTGTTTTTATAGGTTGCTCTCTGTTGTCAGTGCTGATTTTTAGATTGGGAAACAGAAGGCAGGAGTGAGGGACAGAGGCCCATCAGACCCTCAGGTGTGCCACAGACTGGAGTCAGCCACAGTCTAGAGTCAGGCAAGAGCCATAAACAAAGCCAACTGCTCCTCAGCTCTGGCAGCTGACCACGGGAAACCTCACTGAATATAGCCGATCTTCCAACTGGATGTTCACGTAAAATCTCTCTATATCTGAAATGTTGACTGTTTTAAATTAAGTTTTTAAATGCTAGGAAACCAAATGAAACACATCTGTGGGCTGACTAATCACCAGCTGTCAGCCTCTGGTCTACACATTCTAGAATCCTCAGAAAAGGCCTGAAGACCAGACAAGGGGCCAGGCATCTTCCCACTGCTCCATCATCTCCTTCATTTCCTTCCCTTTCTGGTGTGCCTCTAAATCCATGGAACACTGGGGCAGGGCTAGGGTACCCACACTTTGCAGGCTATTGGGATACAGTTGTGCAATGCATCATGAAATATATGTCTCTTCTTCCCGTAAGCATCCTTTAGCCCACCCCACCCCACCCCTACTCCCACCCCACCCCCGCACTGGGTACAGCTTCTAGTCTCCAAGTCTCCACCCTCTATAGCACTGCATAGAACACCTCCCCGGGCAGGCAAGGAAGGCAGTTAGTTCTCTTTGCTGGGCCAAGGTTATCCACGTAAAAGGCTCTCTTCCCCACTCGATGGCACAGACCTCAAAGGTGGGAATCTGTGTCAAATACAGAGTCTGCACTCTGCTGTAAGAGCTCATAAGCATTTGTTAAATAAATTGGAGTAATGCCACCAAGCAACTCTGGAGCCTGTACTTTAATTACTTATACTACCCATCAGATTTGATTTCCACAAAAATCATAATTTAGCTATACAATTTTCATGTTTAAAATGTAGATGTTTCTTCTTAGTTATAGTTATAAATGAAACTTTACATGACACCTTGTAAATGTATGAAATGCATTAATCTAATCGTAATAAACATAAAATCTCCATAATGCCCTAAATAAAATCTCAGAGATGCTATCACACATGCCAAATTAAATCTCAAGCACAGCTATCTATATAGAACAAGTTGAGTAAAGAATCTAATATGCAACTCTTTATGATAACTTAACAGTTTCTTGTTTAGATAAAGCAGTCTCAAATTAATGGCACAATATCTCTCCCTTTAATTCTTAAGCTTAAATCATTATTTAAAAATTCAAAAATAAAGGTAGCTCTAACCATCAAAAGGCTAAAAACAATTATGAACAGAAGAAAAAAACAGATTTCCATGTTCACTACTCCTGTATCCTTGACCATGAAGTAAGCCTAGATCAATACATTGTGCTTGTCTGTGTATTTGGATTATAGACATTCATTTGGTTAAACAGTAACCTTTTATAATCAATCATATGGAGAGACCCAGTGGACTCACTCATAGAACCAAAAGAATATATTTGCAAATCTGGTTACCCAAAAAGATAAACATTAGATAATACTGGACTATACTCAGTAGCTTGGATAAGGTTGATGGCATAAACAAAGAGATTTGGGTCCTAGATCCAAATCTGAAAAAAAATTAATAACAAAGTTACAGCTTTTAACTGACTAATATAACATAACCTTACTGATAAGCTTCCAAAATTAATATCTGCATATTTGTATAATCACAGTGGATTATACAAATGTCTATATTTATCAATAATAAAATATTTATGATGACACAAGCTGGTTTTCCTAATTAAATGTGTGTATGTGAGCATGTACACGTGTGCACACGCACGCACACACACACACTTCCAAGAAACCTGGATCAGACAGGAACTTAAGGTACTTTCCAACATTATCACTTTTTATAAATAAATGTCTAGGCAAAGATGAGGTGAAAGAATGATTTTACCTCTTCCAATCCAAAGCCCACAACCTACCAAGTACTATGTAAGAAACCACAGATGTTCTTCACTACAAGAAAACCCCAAAATGAAAATCTGAATTCTTGAAACTGATACATTTAGGTGTTGATATTTATGTTACTATAGGATCCTTCAGCTTACAAAAGACTCATCACAGTTCCTTGGAATAGCTAACTCTCCTGGTGCATTTAAAATTTGAAGAAAAAAAGAAAAGAAATCAAAGTGTCTTACAAAGTTAAATAAATAAATAAAAATAAACTATTAAAATTGAAGAAAATTAAAAATTAAATAAAATCTAATTTGACTTGAAAACATGAATTTTTACAACTTCTAAGAAAGAAGTCTGTGCCAGTAAGCCATGCTTCTGTTGTAATGGTCACAGAGATATTTTTCAGTCAAAAAACTGAAAACAATTTGGCTTTTTTACCATTATAATAAACAGACAGAGAGAAAAGATTTTGAGGTTGACAATTTTTGGATTGGTTCCCTTTATCAACAAATGTGTTTCCTAAGACAACATGGACAGTTTTTAAGCACAATTGAACATTCATTAAAACCTTTGCTAAGTCTTTATAAAATAATAAAAAAAATTCCCTCTGTGCTCTTAAGGAGTCTGAAAACAACAAATACTGTTAATAATAACATCAGTAAATATATATACCACAGACTCTGTGCCAGGCACTACTCTATTATATGCAACTCATTTCATTTTTAGGGCAACGCTTTGAGGTAGGTATTATTACCATCTCCACTTTGCCCATTGCTATAGGCTGAATGTTTGTGTTCCCTCAAAATTCACACGCTGAAACCTAATCCCCGATGTGATGGTATTAGAAAGTAGGCCCTTTGGAAGGTGATTAGGTCATGAAGATGGAACCCCTGTGAATGGGATTAGTGACCTTATAAAACAAACCCCCAGAGAGCTTCCTCTGTGAGGACATAGGGAGGACATGGAAGAATTTGGCCATCTAAGAACCAGGAAAAGGGCCATCTCCAGACAACAGTTCTTCTGGTACCTTGATCTTGGACTTCCCAGCCTCCAGAACTGTGACAAATAAACGTCTGTTGTTTAACCTGCACAGTCTATGATATTTTGTTATAGCAGCCTGAACTGACACCCATTAAACAAAAAGTTGCATTAAACTTTGATAAATGTTATAATACAAGTACATCAGAGGTTTAACAGGAGCACAAAGATAATTTTAAAAATAAAGACAGAACTACAAAGTCTTTTTTTATTCATTAAAAAGCACTTTCTTTATATTTCCTTACATCTGAAACAATAAAATAGTGTTGATAGTATAGCTGCATTATGTAAACACAAATATGCTGTCATGATTGGCACTTTATGAGCTTAAAGCAAAGTAAATATTTGAGGTATTTGGTTTAAATTGTTGCCTTGCCATTTGGCTTTTTTTTTTGCTTTAAATAATAAACTCTCAATTTTTACTTTAGACTTGTTTTTGAGAGAAACAGTGTGGTAGAGGGAAAGAGGAGCCCCTTGTGGACAACTGCTGCACCTCTAAATATAGAAAACACGTAGGTGCCTGCTCCCACAGCCCTGCCCAGAGAACGCCCCTGCTAATGCAACTGCAGGGAGCAGGAATCCAGTGCACATGTGCAGGTACCTTTCCAGCGCTCAAGACATGAAGATTTGAGGCATCAGCACATACATGGTTGTCGAAATCTGGAAACGGTCCCCTCACTCATGGAGAATGTACGAGGGTGAGTCAAAAATTAGCTGCACTCCAGTTATATTAAAACTTCTGTTGGCCGCACTGTCTTATCAGCACTTTCCGTTCAAGGCTCCTGTCTCCCCAGTCACTGCTGTGCAGGTGTGAATGTGTTACATCAGTTCATCTGTAACTGTGGTGCAAGCAAAAATGGATGCCCCACTTGTGATCTGCACAAAAAAGAGCAGTGTGCAGTGATTCATTTTTTTGTGGTCTGAGGGTGTGCACGTCTGAACACTTCTGCCCACACTGTCGACACTCCGCAAAAACTTTGTTTTGAGGTGTTAAAGCATCCTCCCTATAGTCCTGATCTTGCTCCATCGGACTTTCACCTGTTTGGTCCCCTGAAAGCAGCCCTACGAGGACGAAGATTCACTTCTGATGAAGAAGTGAAGACAGCGGTACATTCGTGGCTCGCAACTCAGCCTAAAACATTTTTTAATGAGGGAGTACGAAAGCTTGTTGACAGATGGACAAAGTATATTGAAAAGCAAGGAGGCTGTGTAAAAAAAAATGATGTATCTGTCTTTTCTAAAAGTTAATTAAAATAAATTTTATAGCCAGAGTGCAGATAATTTTTGACTCACCCTCGTATTTAACCAGAAATCACTTGGCCCTAGAGACCAGCGCATCTCGGGTGGGCAAGGGAAGAGAAAGGACTTGCAAGGGAGCCTGAGACACATGGCCAGAGATGGAAGGAGGAGAAAAGCAAGAGAGAGAACTTTTGAAGTTAGGGAAGGAAAGTAAGTTTCTAGAATTAGAGAGCAGCCACAGAGGAAATCAAGTAGGAAGAAGATCAAACACAAGCGTTCGGCTTGCCTAACGCTTATATTAAGCCAGAACAGTTTCAGCTGAGTCACAAGGGTAAAGACCAGACCATAATCAGTTGACTGACTGAGTGAAAACAGAGTCAAGATTGCTCTCTTAAGAAGTGGAGGTAAAAGAAGGGACAGAAAGCAAACTATAATTAAAGAGGGAGGAAAAAACATGAGAAATTTCTTAGACCTGAAAACATTTTATAGGTTTAACCAGCAGAATCTTTGAACGAGCGATGGGTGCAGTGTATTAGTAGATGTGAAAACACTGGGTCCAGGAAGGATGGAATCTTGCTTCCTTAAACTTATGGCCTTTGAGGGGTTTAATCAACACCACCGGATAGCTCCAGGCGAATGCTTCTAACAGTTCTTTGAATAGTCAAATCACCCCGGGTGGCACACCTCCCTAGTTCCTCCAGATGTAAGGACATGCCCATATTCCTGCATTCTGGAGCCTGCTTGACCCCAGTCCTTTGGCAGATATTCACAATTACAGTGGCAGCAATTCACATTTCCAGTTCCATAACTCATGAAACAAGTAGAGGGAAAATCGAGCAGCATCCAGATTTCATTCTAATTTGCTGTACAAATTCTAATCCAAAGCAAACCTTTGAAACATCACACCTTAGATGTTCAACAATTATTTCTGCTGTTGACCTGAGGTGACACACTGAGACATAAGAGGCCTAACAAACCTTAATAATTTTCAAGGTATATGAAAAAGGGCAACATCAGGAGTGTATACCACCTGATCATTTGACAATTTACTCATTAACTGCGATGAAGGATGACATAATCAACCTGGAGACAGTCTCTGTTCATACATTAAACTAAACTGACATTACATGAAAGCCCTGGTTGAAGGTTACAATATCTAGCAATCTGTGTTGCAAACAGCTGGTTGGAAAAACAAAAAACAAAAAAACAACTCACTCTTGCTACATAGATTGGCTGGTAGAGGAAAAAAAAGAAACATTATTTCAAGAAGTTGTCTACCATAGTCAATAAATTTCCCCCCTGGAATGTTACTACAAAATCAGAATGGATTCTTAACTAATACCTCTTGGTCATTTTCCATTGAAAAGTAGTTACTTTTCACAGATTATATAAGATATCTTGAAATGTGTTAAACTCCTTTTTTTAGAATTTATTCACTCATTTATTCCTTAGTTCTTCCATTCTACAAACATTTAATGACTGCCCACTGTGAGTATACTGTGCTACTTGGTTACTTATTGACACAAAGACGAGTGAGACAGGTTCTTGACTTCAAATACCCAGAGTGAGGGAAGACAGAGGTGTGTAAACACAGCACCACACAACACTGTGTGAGAAGAGCTCCCATCAAGTTAAGAATGACTTAGATGTGTAAATACATAAATACAGCCGGCAGAGGAGAAAGGATCACAGGGAAGAGGAGGAGGAAACAAGAGCATGTCTGAAGGCACCACAGCATGAAGAAGGACTGCCATGCGGAAAGCTGCAAGGATTTGGGTATGAGGAGGTAAGGGAAAAGGACAAAAACGGGGAAGATGGCAAAGCCCATGTCCAGAAGGGCTTTTTGTGCTGCATTCAGGAGTTTGTATTTCCTCCACACTTTCAGTGTGAAGGACTTAAAGCAGGGGAGTTATATAATCAGACTTCATTTCTAAAACACAAACTCTGAGAGTGCTGTGGAGACTTGGCGGAAGAGACCCAAGGGCCGAGAAAGACCCAGTTCCTCGCATCCAGAACCGACAAACACTTTCTCACAAACAGTTCCCAGATGGGCTACATTGCAGTGCGGCCAAGGTAACGTGAAATCACCTTCTAGAACAGCAATGCTCTTTTCCCAAAAGAGCATCCTTCAGTGATGACAGCAATAATGATGAATTATGAGTTGCTGAATTGCCAGAATGTCTCAGGAGCAAAACTGTCCACATTCAGTCTGTCATAGATCAGTGAGAAATTCTGTGTAGACAATTAATTTGATAAACATAAAGATGGAAGCAATGTGGGAAGGGTCAACCATGATAATGTCTGCAGAATGAGGCACAAGAATATATGGAATCTTTGACAGCAAGTGATAAGAACAAAGGCTCTAACCCCACTCATAAAAAGACAAAATTACAGGAAGCCTTATGAAAAAGGATACTGGCCTAGCAAATATACTGAGCACACAGGAAGGACTTAATAAATGTTCAATCAATTAACTGAAAAGGTACCAAATTGAGGCCATAAAGACTGTGCTGCAGCTTCTTGGTTCTCATATAACAAACATTGACCTGTACACTGTTATTTCTGTAGAACAAAGCTTCCCAATCGGTGTAACAGAATGGAGTTGCCTGGGCAGGGGCTGGGGCAGCCAGAGTCCCCAGGCCAGTCCCTAAAAGCTGTGAGCTGCGATCACACGGTGGTGATCAAATAGTGTCACATTTTGCACGTGTGCCATGATGAGAGGAACAGAAAGAAGCCCTGTGCTGTGACTCCACTCTCAAACAGGCAGGCACCAGTTTGTCTGTCATCAGGCCTGCAGAAGCCAAGCCCAGCTCTAACCACTTCCATCAAGCAACCCGTGGTAAAGAAGTGTTCCAGGTTTGCCAGCATGTAAAAGCACAGGGTCAAGTCAGTTAAAAACGTGATACTCTGGGAAATATCCTCATATTGACAAAATTATAGAAAGTATTTTTTCTCAAAGTAAAGGAATGATTTAGGAAGGAAAAAAATAACGGCCGATATGAAATAGCTCAAAGAAAGAAGTAATATCTTAGCTTTTGAAGTAGGTTTCACACGAACTTTAAGCTCCAGCTGATCCCCAAAAGGGTATTTAAGGCAGCTCCTCACAAGTGGCACGAGCCAGATTCTGGATCGGGTGATAAATGTAAGCCACACTGCTGTGGCATCCCTAAATGCTGCCATTGAAGCTCCGTTTCTTTGCATTTCTCTCTCTCTCCCCTCCCCCCAGCTAGGAACAGGGTACTGCTCTGTGAGTTCATCTGTGTATGGCCAACACAGGGACATCATCAAATATGGCCAGCCTTCTGGTAAACAGTGGAAAGTTCCATTTTGTTTTGTTTGGGGGACAACCAAAATAAGGAACTAAAGACACAACTTCAAATTCTCTTTGATGAACAATGACTTCTTAAGAGTAGCATCATTAGTGATTGGCGGTATTTAGACACGGTCTTACTTGATAAGGACAGTTCCCTCCAAAAGAACAGAAGGTGACTGAAGGCAGACTCTGTACACGGATGCTACTTCAGGGACTTACAAACAGGATACTGTCCTATATTAGAATGACCACTAAGCTTTACTACTAGAGAGGATACAGTTCCTCACATACATACAGGTACATAATTTGACTAAATAGTCCAAATCCTTTGTCTTCATTGTTTTTCCCTAGGGCAAAAGGTCTGTTTTTATTTTTCAAATGTCCTGATCAATGGTTAGGTATCAAAGGAGTGACTGCTCTTAGTTCGCAAGTTCTTGGAGAGGATACCTTAAGAAACCTGTTGGACAGGTGACACTGATTCCTGGCAGAACTTCTGAGCCACCATCTTGCAGTCGCTTTCCTGGACCCGCCCAGCACAGCTCCTAGAACTATCATCTATTTGATCAGTGCAAATACAAAGAATGCACAGTTCCACAACAGCTTCGCAAAGGACCTGAGAAACCATGTTTTAGAAGATACTTTCGTTCATCGATAATTAATACAATGGACTACTTGTAAGTCACATGAAAATAATGCAAGAGCCTGAGGTATCTTACGCCAAGCCTTCTAAATAGAACAGAGCCTTGAAATTAATTCTTAGGTGAACCGTTAGATCACCTGAAGCTAGAAGATGTAAACTGTTCTGCTTATTCTAGGCTTCAAGTCATTCTGAGAGGCTCTGATAGTTCATTGGCAAGCCTGTCCTTGCAGAACCTGCACCTTAGCTGTGTGTGGCTACCAGGCACTTGAAATGTGGCTGGTCCAAACTGAGATGTGCCAGAGTATAAACTATGGCATACTGGGTTTCAAAGGCTCAGTTCAAAATTAGAAATATAAAATACCTCATTAATAATTTTTACATTGATTATATGCTGAAATAATATTTCTGGTATATTGCATTAAATATCTTATTAAAATTCAATTTCATGTCTTTTTTTTCTAAATGTAGCTCTTAGAATTTTAAAACATATTGGTATATATTATATACATAAATATGATTCTCATTATATTTCTATTGGACAGCGCTGCTCTAGACCCTTCTGAAGAATAAGCAGAGTAGCTCTTGTGTTCTGCTGACCTTGTCATTAACAGCATTTATAAGCAGCATTCTTATCATAAGATTCCCTTTTAATCTCACATACACATATTATATGATAAATGTGGTTTAGCCTTTGAAAAGCTTTAACTTGAGCATTGCCTTATCATCTAAGACTTTTACTCTCATAATTTGCTATCAATAACATTTTACTTTAAAAACTACAAACTTCGTTGGAATATTGACTTTGTTGGAACTAATGAAGCATGTGAATTTAGCTATTCGACTAGTTTACCAAATGCCCAGACCCACTAAAGGAGAGCAAACAGTGGGAGAAGTTATGATAAGAAATGACTGGACCCACAGATTGTTGGGAAGAGAGTTCCTTTATTTAGCCATTTATTCCTTGAGCAGCATTTATGAGATGCCTACCACCTGCCAACCACACTTCTACTTGTGATTTTCTATTTTATAGGCTTCATCATAGAATGGATATATCAGTCTCAAAAAGGAAGTTCTTTGATGGAAAACTTTTCAAATGTTGACCAACTGCCTCCTTTCCTCCCATTACCTAGATGATGGTGGCTGTTGCTATTTATTCAGCTTAAGGTGTGACCACACGCATCAGATTTCTGGTTGGTTGGTTGGTTGGTTTGTTGGTTCTCAAGAATAAAATTATACTATGTTTCAGGTTTTTCAGTAGCTTTTTCAACTAACTCAACATCACCATTAAGGTTTTTAAAAAGATAAAGGAATAAGTCAAACATCAACTAGTTTTCTTTCTTTACTGTGGTATGTCCTCCTCCTCCTCCTCCTCCCTCTCTAACCTCCACTGCAATCTCTCCTTTAATGGAAATGGCTTCAGTGTTTTGCCATATATTTTTCTCCAGGTTCACATACATGGGACAGAGTTTCAGGTTTTGGAGGGACCTGAAACTTATCTAATGCGGAGGACCATTTTAAGAAGAGAATACAAAATTATGAACATAAAAAATGTGCCCATGCAAATGGAGGCCTCTAAAATTTAAGCTTCATTCGCTTCACAGGAAATTACCTTTGCTTATGTAATACAGTTACACATATACGTGTACAGGGTGGAGGGGGTCTTGCCATTTATTTAAAAAAGGGGGATTATGTTATAAACACTCTTCTGATCAACTTTTTCTCAACAATATATAATAGAAATCATTAAGACAAGTGGTATAACTCAAATCAATTTTTTAAAATGACTACATAACATTCCATGGTGTATCTATACTACAGGTTATTTATTCAATCTTCCTCCTTATAAATACATAGTCTTTTTGTTTCTAGTTCTTTTTGAGGGGCGGGAGGCAGGCTTTTTTTCCTTTTGACACTACTAAAAATGCCACAATAACAATGCTTTTATGGTTTAAAAAGAAGAAATTCTTTGGAGATTTTTAATAAATTGTACTACATGTATTAATTTGGGGAGAAGCGGCAGTTTTATGACATTAAATCTTTCTATCCAAGAACAGAGTACATATTTTCCACTTAGACATGACCAACCCACAAGGAATTTACAATCTAACAAGGAAAATAAAGCTTGAATGCAAATAACCATTATGTAAGAAAAATGGAAAGCACAAATTGTGACATGAAATTGAGGTGGAGAGACTATTCTAAAGAGTGAGAGCTGATCTGTGTCGGATTTTACGCCCTCGAGTGGAGGAGGAAAATGTTAAAGGGGACGGGTATCTGGAGGAAAAAAGCTCAGCCAGGGTGCAGAGACATTCACGAAACAGTAAATAAGCAGCTCAGCGGGGATGCAACACAGAGTGCATACAGTGAAGAAACAGGAGACAGGCTAGCAAGATGGGCTGGACCTCATCCAAAGTTAACAGTGCCAGGACAAGGGAGTTTATCCTCATTTCAGCCAGGTAATGGGAGTGACAGCCAGTCTGGGACCAAGACAAGATGAGAGAGAGCTCTGTTTTAAGACCACTCAGTCAAGTGTGTGAAAGACCAAGAGGAGAAGGGCCTGGGCTCCTTAAAGAGCAGTTATAATAGTCTACCACAGAGGATGCAAGACCTGAGCCAGGGGAAGGAAGTGAGAACAGAAAGGAAGAGAGAGATGAAGCACACCCTGGGGCTCTAGCAACTGCAATTTCAAATACTCATTAGATTAAGGAGGGGAAGAAAGAGATGTTTCTAGTCTTGAGCCTGGGTGAACAGTGGAAGAGTGATGCCATTAACATAGACGAACAAAGCGGAAGCCCATGTTTGGGTGAAAGATGGTTAGCTTCTTCTCAGATGTGCTAAGTTTAACATGTAAGCAGGATATCCAAGTAGACACATCCTGAACAGAGCCCAGAACATGAGGGCTACCCTTGTCTTGCTAAGAGAGTGATAAATGTTCCAACTCCTCTGGAGAACCCCAACAGACGAGCTCACTTTCCAAAGGCTGAGTGGTCAGCCTACTCAGCGTCTACCGGTGTCTCATCTTTCAGGAAAAGTTAACTGCTTCTAGACTCCTCTGCTACCCCAGAAGTGCTCCCCCTCAACATCTCCTTATAGCACAGTGTAACTTGGACAGCCTTTGCCTAAAATGCCTCACTGAGCAGACAAGATACTATTCGAAAGCTCTGTAATGGCACCATGGGAAAAAATTCAGCCAACTCTTGGAACTGAGTACATTCAGCCATATTTCAAAATAAAAAATATGCAGTCAAAAATATTATAAGGCACAAATCCGGTTTTGCTTTAGCCAAAACCTAAATTTTAAAATAAAAGTAACATAATTTTACTACCAAACTATACTTTTAAATTATTTTTTCTCATAAACTAAAGGTTCAAAGTAATTGTCAATAAAGGTTTGATGAAAGAATATAGAGAGATTCAATATTTTCCCAAACTAAAATTTTGATAACTCCTGGTTCAAAGGCAATAACCAAAGCTGAAAGGATGAAACTGACAACTGTAGAAAACTGCAGAATGCTTTTATTTAGCAGCCAATCGGTTTGCAATACCTGGGTGCTAGGAAGAAAAGAACAATTTAATCAACGTGAAATTATATCTTGCAAAAAATTAAAGTGTACAAACCTCATAATGTTCATATTCATCCACATCAAATGTCTCAAAGTCAAAAAATCCATGTTGTAATCCCTAAAAGAAGAGTTTGAATTAGTTTTTTCATGTGAAATTGATAAAGAGTTCTAGCCATTTCTGGAATTCCTGTTCACAAATGATCCTGCCTGACCTAAAGGAGGAAGCTTGAAACCTTCAATTTGTGGTGCACATCTAGAAATCACCTAATATCCATAATTTTGCTTTGTGATTGTCTTAGAAGTGGGACTAAACACCTAGAAAAATTTGAAAATATGTGCCACAAAATCTGCCTCTTGAGGTCTAATATACATTAGTTTTGCATGTAAGATTATTTACATATATTTACATACATAAAATGGAACATACTAGCAAATGTACAGTTAAAACCTATTGGGAACTATGCAATTAATTTATACCTAACTATGACAGAATATATAATAGCGATTAAATTTTCAGTGAGAAGAAAAATCAATTATTCTTAGGTTTTATTTTCCTTTTATCATTAGTAAGATATTTAGTTAAAAGGGCATTTTTACTTAATAGGCCCTTATTTGTTCCTAAAACTCTACATTGAGATAATTTGTTTTATGGTGATAGTTTCTTGCACAGTAGAAATGTCCTTGACTACTCTCACAACTTAAAAGGAAGAACTGATCTTTTTAACAACACGAAGAAAAATTTCATACTCCTTTTTGTAACTAATGACTTAGAACTAAAAACTATCTGGCTTATTACTCAGATATAATATTTTGAAGAGAACAGAGTCTTTTTTTTTTTTTATGTCATGAAGCTATACAGGTTACATTAGAATACAAAACCACATTACTTTGGAAAGTCACAAGCTTCAGTCATTCAAAAGAGAAGAAGCTGTTAAGCCAAGTTTAGTACATCTAGCTTTGAAAACACCTTAGAGACCAGTGTTTTCCAAAATGTGGACCATGGACTACCTGCACTTAAGGTAATTTATACTAAAAATGCAGACCCCTAGGCCCCACCCCAGAACTATGAAATCAGGCTCTTTGCAGGCGGGATCATCATTTTTTTTTTCATTTTATTTATTTATTTATTATTTTTGGGGGGTACACCAAGTTGAATCATCTGTTTTTATACACATATCCCCGTATTCCCTCCCTCCCTCGACTCCCCCCCACCCTCCCCGTCCCAGTCCTCTAAGGCATCATCCATCCTCGAGTTGATCTCCCTTTGTTATACAGCAACGTCCCACTGGCTATCTATTTTACACTTGGTAGTATATATATGTCTATGCTGCTGAGACGAAGTGGGATCATCATTTTTAAAATGCCTTCTTAGGTGATTCTTAAAAATTCTGACAACACTGGTTTAGACAACCTCTACAGGATAAGTAGAACAAGCTATTTAAATTATTTTACCTTTAAACAAAGCAACTTACTTCTTTCATAGGTACCATTCCAGAGAAAACAGTGAGACTATATGCCCTGAACTACCACTTTCCTTCCTCTTTTTTTAAAGAGTGTATTTGTGTTTGTATATGGCTCTGTGTGTAATTCATACATATATAACCTAAGCTTATAATGACGCCAATACATCAAAATCAGAAAGATATGCTTCCTAAAAAGCCAAAAATGTGGCCATACTCTGTCTACCTTCTTAGGAGACACGGTATCCGTTGCCACAAAAACAGCTCAGCACACAGTGCTTTATGTAAGAGTGTACAGAGAGGTAATGTGTCCCAGTTGCTTAAAGACATGTTGAACAACCTATCAGCTCCTCTAAAATCTCGCCCACATGTGGGTAAAACAAACCCCAGCATCTGATGAAACAAGAAATTGACAGAAGAATTTATTAATAAGCAAAGTCATGCCATTCGTTTACAACAGGAAGGATGTCATAAATGTCTATACCAAGTTACCAGTTTCCATAATAACAAGCAGGGATATTCTGGTGTGAACTCTTTTTCAGTTTCATAAGTATTATAAAAGAAAACAGCCTGTACCAAATAGCAGGATAGGCAAAATAATAATAATACTAACAATAAATAAATTACCTTTTTCCACTCAGGCATATTTTTTAAATGCTACAATTTGGGACTGTATACTGGGTGATATTTCCATAAGAGGCTTTAATGGGTGTTACTGGAAGTGTGTGTTGGTGATATTATTTGCAGGGGATAGGCTAGATTATCTTGATAGTTTTTAAGTGAAAAGAAAAATATTTGAAAACTACTTTAAAGTTTTATGGGGTTTAAATCCATTTTAAAATGAAATATCAAAGTCAAAAACATACATACAGAAAACAAGTAGTATATTTTACCATAGCAATTTTTTCAACTTAAAACAGGGCAAAAGCAATGTTATATTACATCAGAGAAAAGAAACTAGAACAAGACTCACTACTGATACTATATTTACTATCCATGATAACCTTTGCCATGGGGTTATGAAACATGTACATTCCTGACCGAGAAGTCATGCCTATATATTCTAGATGGAATGATGTACTTTGAACCTTCATTAGAATTCACAATACAGCATGCGTGACTTCTCAGATTGTAAATCAATGTTTCCAAAACATGTTCCAAAGTCCTCAAAAATCTTTTAGATTAACTGCTCCATAATATATAAATAACCAAATAACTACGACTTGAAACTTTAGAGTGCAGCAAATGACATGAAGGGATTGTACAAACACAGACAGCAGGGCACCACTCCCAGAGTTTATGGTTCAGTCAGTCTCAGATGAGGTCTGAGAATCTGCATCTTTCCACAAGTCCCCACACTTTGACAACCACTGATTTATGACACGCCGGGATAGGATATCAGAAAGACTCCAGATTGATATAGAAATCTGAGTTAGAATGAGCCCTCCTAATAACTCCCTGTGGCCCTGAGAGTGACTGAACCTCTCTGGGGTTGTTTCCTCATGTGTAAAAATGAGATAATATTATCTGACCTGCTTACTACTTCATGGGCATGTAATGCTATGCAATAAGAAAAACAATGTGGAAATGTTCTCCACACTAACAGAGGAGAGTGGTGGCTTAGATAACTTCCTGTCTCTCCCACACCAAGCTCTAGCTTGAAAATGAAGCTGAGCAGGTGACAAAGCAATGTCATAGGTACGGCAGCAGACAGAAGTGATAACACAGTTTAAGTGAGAAAGGGAGACTCCCACTTCTATGAGAAGAGTTATCCCCCAAAACACCTCCCCTATTTGCCCTGTGGTCTGCATTTTACAGATCAATCATTGTTCAAGAAGTGGAAAACCTCCTTCTTACTCCCTCCCCTCTCTCCTCTCCAACAACAAACAAGGATATCGACATTATTCCTTTTTCATATTGTTAAGTTACGGTGTCAGCTACAGCAAGGAGATTGTTATTACCTTTCTGATCCCCTGCAAACAGTCGAGGATGGTGAGATTGTAAGTGCAATTTCCAAAGGAGGCGTCCCTATGAACACAAAAAAACAACATTAAAAACATGCATTTAGAATACTTAATAATAAAATATCAAAGTCAGTCAGAGACATGCTTGCTTGGCTTCACAGCTGTCAACATGGTAAACTCACGTAACACATTAGATCCTACTAGTTAACGCCTCGTACAGCTTAACTCAAGCACTTCTGAAATTGCTTTTATCCAACCAGCTGAGTTAATAAGAAAACAGATTTAGGAACCTGAGCTCTGGAATCAGGCTGCCTTCAAATTGCAACTCAGCCACGAATTGGCTGGGACCTCAAGCAAGTTATTTTACCTCTATGAGTCTTGGTTTCCTCATCTGTGAAATGAAGTTACCCATAGCAGCTACCATTCACAGGATGGTTGTCAGATTACATTGAAAAATATAAAGTCCTTCCTATAGTGCCTACCTCAAAGGAAACACTTGATAAATATTAAGACTATTATTATTAACGGTGAGTGTTTCATTAAGTAAAACACGTATCATCATGAGAAGCATGCAGACAGAGAAACAACCACCTGTCAGGAACATGGCAAACAAAAGCGTAAAAATTTAAGGGGGACGATGTATGCAGCTCAACTGAATCTGTTATTTTCATGGATTAAATGTGACTGCTTCTATTCCCTGTCCCCGCCCTCACAAAAAGATGCTAAGGAAAATGCTGTCACACTTCCAAACAATCTCCTCTCAGGATCCAGGAGAGCCTCTAACGCACCATGAAGTGTTCTATCACAAGAAGTGGAGACCTACTGCACCGAAAACTGAGTGCTTCATCCTTTATTTAAGTTTTTAGGGCAACTTAGCAGGCCTGCTTTAGGCAACATAAAACTCAAGTATCAAGTTCAGGTCAGTTAGCAAGAACTGGCACTGGAGCTTTAACACTAACAATGTTCCAAGGTGTCCGAGGCAAGAAACTTGACCTCAAGGCTCTCAGTCGCTCTGCCCAGCCCCCACTGCTGACCGGAAGGAAAAGAGCTGTCAGGCACCTGCCAATCACAAAGTCAAATGTACCACACAAAGTTGGTCCAAGTTGGGGGGTGGCCACAGAAGATGCTCCATGGGGAAAAAATGACCCTTAAAGGCTTTAACACATAATTAACATAAAACTGAGTCTTGTATCACAACCATCCAAGGTAACTTGAAACTATGGCTGCTAAGCTACGTCAGCATCACTGAGTTTCAGCATCCTGATAGCCTAAATTTTACAACAGTAGGTTAGCAAAGCAGAAATGTTTAAGTCCTGAAACTTCAAAGTTAACCTCTATTAAAGAAGGGTTATTCTAGATATTTCATCCTGATTTCAAGAGTTCGTTTTTTAATGCCATCTGAACTCATGGGTCAGTGTAAAACAAAATAGCCCCCTTTTCAAATACCTTGTAAACACATAAACCATATATTAAGAAACAAATATTAATGGATTAAACCAGAGAAAGGAGTAGCTGGGGATCTGAGACAAAATTCTAGTTCATATAAATAACCGCACATTCCTTTGTAGGAATTTGTCTTTTTATAAAAGGCAAGGGTTCAGAATCTTCTGTGTGTCATGGACCCCTTCAGCCTTCTGATGAAGCCTGTAAGCCCTTCTTCTCAGAATGTTTTCAAATGTGTAAAATAAAATACATAGAACTAATAGAAGACTAATGGAATTAAATTTAAAGTTATCAAAATATAACAACAAATTTAATGAACATAAATATCTTAAGGTATATGCAACAACTGTAACAGGATATTAAAATGTCTGTAGCTTCCACTGTGAAAAAGTCACTTATGTTGCTAATACTACTATAGTTTATTTCCAACATTTACAATTGAATATAATCTTATAAGTTACAAGGTTAGTGAAAATAAAGATATTTTTTGGTCACCTAAACTCATCGATTCTCTGAATTCTCTCCACAGACCCTAGATTAAAAACGTTTTGGTAAAAAAAAAAAAAAAAAAGAAAGACGTAGGAAAAAACTTCTCTGCATTTAAGAAGAGTAAAAGAAATGATAAGAATTGAAGGTGCTCCTTACTTCCTCAAGTGTATCTTCCCACCTAGACTCAGCTAAACAGATTCACAAATATGTTATCAGAAAAGCTCCAGATCCGGTCTTTCTTACTGTCTGCAAAGCAGGGTGAGATTATCATGATATCTCTTGTCCTAGCACAGCCACAATTTTTACCAACGACTGAAAAGACAGCTCTGGTGACTTGGTGATCAAATGTGCAGACCTGAGAGTGAAGGGAGAGTTAACAGGACATCTCACCAAATTACGATACAAAGCAGTCACAGCAGGCTAGGAAGACAGGCACACATTTACAAATTGAAATACAATAAAGGATGCAATGAAATTAAGT
The DNA here is from genome assembly GCF_030028045.1 of Hippopotamus amphibius kiboko. Classification (NCBI taxonomy): domain Eukaryota; kingdom Metazoa; phylum Chordata; class Mammalia; order Artiodactyla; family Hippopotamidae; genus Hippopotamus; species Hippopotamus amphibius. The sequence continues at coordinate 88,195,850 of NC_080186.1, read as the reverse complement.
CACATCCTCAGGACTGGGGAAAGTTGATGACATACCTTTTTCAAACACTTACTATGCTGGGTAATTTAGATGCATTAACACATTTAATCCTTATGAAGGCAATAGGTTCCCAAAACCTGCCCTCATAACTAGGTAAGAGAGAAACGGCTTATTTAGTGGCACCTTGCTCATAAATAGTCAAAGGAACATAACCATAAGAGTGAAGGGACACAAAAACATATTACATATTCTCTGGGGGAGAGAAAGAGAGAGAGATAAAGGCGGCAGAGTAAATCCATGCACCTACCAAAACCCCACTAAAAAAGAGAATTTTAAAAGGCTTTTTTCAATGGAACCCAATAAGGTGAGACAGAATGAGAGCAGACAACAGCAACAAAATTCTGAAAGCTGGAAATCAAATAGATGAGTGATAATAAATTAGAAGATCAAGAAAACTGAATACTAAGGTGATAGTGGAAAAACCAGAGCATCAACCCAAGTGATACCAGATAACTCACAAAAGGCTTGGGAAGTGGCAGCACTGGGTTCTTCTGGAAGTGAGAATGAAGGAAATGACTAAAGTAAGTTTGGAAGTACATTTAAGAAGCTGAAATATTTTACTCTATAAAAGCAATATTGTCTCCCATCTTACAAACAGATTTTTCCTGTTGCGTTTCCTCAACCACCCAACGTAGTTAGAACCATCTAAAAATAAAATAGTTGGTCCTGGAAGGCAGCAAGACACCTGCCCCACACAACACTCAAGTTTGAATTGGACAATGGCTTGCAAGGCATATTTTTCACCTACATTGTTATGTGAAATGCAGGTGAAGGTTAGCAAAACACCAGGCTCTATTAAACTCGAAAGTCCTTTCCTACTCTGAAATTACATCATTATTCAACACAATGGATGATTTCTTTCCTCTCCGTATCTCTCTCGTAAATCCTTCCCAATAGAATTTAAACCTACCTAAACATCTCATGAATGCATTTACTTCTCCTCAGTTCTGCTGCCTCTCACCTAGCACCTCTAACGTAGACTACAAGAGTTCCCCACATCCACTCGCTGTGTTTCTAATCAGTTCTCTTCACTGCAGCCAGAATGATATCTTGAAAAGGCAAGTCTGGTCCAGTCACTCTTCTGCTGTAGCCCGTCACTGATTCCCACTGCTCTCTCAAGGAAAGGTTCAAATCCTAAAACAGATACAAGGCCTGTGGTATCTGGCCCTTCCTGCCTCTCCAGTCTCCTCCTCACTTCATGCTCCCTCACCCTCTGCGCCCAGCACAACACCCTTCCCTGAGCTCCTCAGAGGGGCACTCTGAACCTTTGCTCCTCTGGTCACATGTTCTCCAACCACCTGTACCTCGGTTACCCTACTCACCCTTCAGATCTCAGCTCAGAGATCACTTGTCTCGGAGGAAAACCTGCAACCCCACCCTGGCTAGACCAGGTCCCCAGCATTTTCCTCCACTGGACTTAACTACAGTTTGACATTGTATCCTGATGTGCTTATTTGATTCTCTGCCTCTCTCTCTACAATAGTCCTGAAGAAGACAGGAGCCACACGTTTTCTATTCACCACTGTCTCTTTAAGTACTAATACAGTGCCTGGCATGAAACAGATGGTCAATAAATGTTTAAATTAAGTAAAGAAGCTTCAGAGATCATCCCAAGAAAATGTTCTATAATAGCCTATAGCCACTTTTGTTAACTCAAGAGCCTAACACCTCAACCCTCACTAGCAAGAAAACCTTTCTTTGCATTAACCCCAAAACCCTTTTGTCCATTTAAGATCACTGCCTTCTGTTCTCTTTGCCAAAGAGTATTAATTGAATAAAGCTAAAAAGCAGAGACATTCAAAGTCGTTTTCTCTTCCTTTGTCAAGTGGCACTAAACACACTTTTATTTTAACCCAGACACTTTAGAGAGGCTACACAGAGCTTTTAGGATTTAAATCACCATATCAATGTGCTACAAAGTTTTATACTCCCACAGTTTTCATTGCAGTTATGGTTCCCAGTTGTTTATTTAACTCCTGGTTTGGTTTTTCACTCATTCATCCATGCATTCATTTATATTTATTGAGCCAAATAGTTAGTGAGTTGAATAAGAGGACATGTATTTTTCCACCTCCCTCATAAAGGACCACTGAAATCCCATAGTCATCAACTGAGGGAAAACTCTTGCACATCCTATGCTGCCTGGGAAAACTACAGCTCTAACTCTTATCTACCATGATAGTTTTACCATGTATTGCGTTACTGTCTTAAACAGGTAAAGACAAGGCTGCTCTTCATTCAGGAGATAAGGTAATAGCCCAAACACCCAAGATTTCTAATCATTCATCTCTGCTGAAGAATAAACCATGTGTCTCTAACCCCCAATACAGAAGACTAACATTACAACCAACAGTTGTCTAGAGACACCCAAATACAAATTTAGCTCAGCCTCATGCTTGATCATCCAAATTCCATCCATCCCGGCAATTCGATCTTTCTAAATGTGATTTCTGGCATAACAGTCAACTGAACCATAAAGCTATTATGAAGTGATTATAAAAATCACTGGCAATCAATACATATTTGTTGAACGAAAAACTAAATGTATGAATATTTTAAAAGGTGAAGCAATTGGAATTTTTGTTTTTTTTTTATATTTTTACATTTACTTTTCAGAGAAGCAGTAGATGAACAATTAAATTGAAGAAAACTACAATCATCATCCACAAAGAGATACAAAGAGGCAGGGCTTGATTCTCTATTGTCCTAGAGCTGTCTTTCTACAGGCTCTCAAGGATCAATTGTCAGATATTCAAAAATTCTGAAAGCCCAAGTCAGCATTGGTGGGAATATTAACACCACAGAAATGAGCAAATGCTTTTTACTTACAGAGCCGGTTTACCAACACACCACTGCTTACAGCCTACAAATCTAAGAAATCACTCAGAACAAAGCAAGCCTGTAACGTTAACCATGAGCAGATGAAAGAAGATATTTATACGAAACAGTAAGAAAGCATTTCTGGTAATGAAGTTGTTTGAAATGAAGAGAAAAAATGAAAAACAGAGTCACAGTGTTTACAATGTGGAGACGACATGAAAGAATAAAAAAGAGCTATAGTAAATGGACTAAGACATAACAGAAATGACTGTGATTTACCCATCTTGATTCTATGAGTCTCTGTAAATTCTCCGGATAGCAAGTAGTTACGAGGTAGGCGAATATCTGCAGAGCGATGGGTTAGAGAGGATCTCAAAGGTCATCTGAGCACCCTTCCAAGCACTGAACTGAAACCCATCTACACAACCAGGACCAGATCATGAGCTTCGTAAGGACAGGGAATGTGTCCTTTATGTTGTATGCCCAGAGGCTAGTACAGCGTTGGGCACATTACTATGCTGTAGCTGTTGAATGAATGAATGAATGAATGACCATTAGGAGGAGACCAATATATGCCTGAACAACTCTAAGTGGCTGGGAACTACCCACATTGCAAAGCAAAAATTACATAAAACAAGCTGTAATCATAAACTATGTACAATCACAAAAATGTGATCGAGATCACTGCTTTCCAATGGAAATACAACGCAAGCCACAAAAGAGAGCCACGTGTAATTTTAATTTTTTTATTACTGTATTAAAATAAAACAAAATAAATTATATTAATTTTAATAATATATTTTGTTTATTCCAACATATATTATCATTTCAGCATGTAATCAACATAATTATAAATATGATATTTTACTTTTTTAACACTAAATCTTTGAAATTTAAATGTGTATTTTATAATCTTGCAGTCTATTTCAGTTGGGACTACACAAATTGCAAGTACTGAAGAGCATATGTAGGTAGTAGCTCCTGTCCTAGACAGTTAAGCCCTAGAGTAATTTGTGTTGATACCTGGGAATTACATAACATCCCCAAAATACTTTACACAGTTGTCCAGAGTACACCTGGCTTCCAATCTCTGAACACATCCATGACATATGTGCACCAGCTCCAGGGTAAAGGGTAAGCCAATTGTTTATATTATCTAGACCTACAAGATAAGAATGTATTTGATAAGAACTAGTGAGGAGAACAAAACTCTTTCCCACTCATGAAAGAACAAAATCAAATGGCTTCATGGGACAGAGCTGAAAATTGAACATGACAAAAAAATGGGACACAGAATCTCCTGCTTTTCGGATCTAACATAAAACTATACCCTAATCATTCTGCTCATCTAAAGAAACAGAGCCATGTGAAAATTCATTTCTAAGTCAGGCTTAAAAGGTCATATAAATCAGCAGAATAGAATCTGTCTAGAACTAGCAATAACAGATGCCAGAAAAACAGACCAAGGGCTGTGCTCTGGGCCTTTTATCAACACCTGAGCGTTCCCCAGTTAAGCACAGTAATTTTGCCTTAAAGATAAAAATAATAGTAAATTGTCTTTGAGTCCAGTATTGAAAACAAAAGCTTCATAGATGAGGTATTCAACAAAATACCTATGTTCATTAATGTGAATGATTGCAAATTTATTGCAAACCACCTTCATCAACTAAGGCTGGCTGCTGGAAAAGTACCATAAAGAGTACAAAAATTTGGCACTTACTCTTCTACATAAAGTTTGGTACACTGATCTGAAACCATAAAAACAGGAATAACAAAAAAAGTAACCTGAGCCAATTTTCACAGCTCAAACCATCAAAGCACTGCCATGTTCAAAAAAAAAAAAAGAAGAAGAAGAAGAATAGATATAACTCACTTCCTTCTGTGTATTTAGTGCGTCATAGAGATCTTGACCGTTGTTTCTGTTCTCAGATTCTGAATAGTGATACTTATTTACCACTTTAACAAGAAAACCTGATAAATAGTCTGCTTTTCATGGTGGTCCAAGTTACTCAATACACTCCAGCTGCTGAGAATAGATTCAACAGTTTGGACTGGATAATCTGTTTTATTCTATTTTCAAGACTCAGGAAAATGGCCCATCCTCACTATTCAAAATGACTGCATATTCTTTCCCATCACATCAAACATCAAAAGCAAAAGTTTATTAAAAACCCATGTAGGTAGAAATGACCCCAAAGATCAATGCTGAGAAGCAAAGAGGTAGCCATCATAAAGAAAAATTGAGAATGAAAGTCTTAAGAGAGCATAAAACAAATTTTGTTTTACATTTTTGATACTCGGGGGAAAACATGGTAAAGAGAACTTTCCCTTTGAAGTACAAAGTTAATTGCTAAATAAACTTTAACAAAAATCACAGCATCATATTTAAGCTAACAAATATCTGGTTCAACATTTTATGTAAAGAGATACATTTTATAATTGCATCTAACATCTACCAGCACGTTTACTTTGCTTTAGAAGAAAGAAGGCAGCCTAATGCCAAGTTCTAACAAAGAAGTTGACCTCTCTGAGACTTTGTTAAGAGCCCTACAAGTTCTGGCATGCCCAAATGAGATTTCCCATTAAGACTCAGCTGCATTAAGAGTAGCTCAGAAAGTCATCCCCAAGACACAACAAACCCATCCCTGAACACAAACAGTATGGGTTCATTTTAATGACAAATATCATTAAAGGATTGCTAGGGGGAGGTCTGTGGGTTCTCTATTAAGGAAGGTTTTCTGGCGTCAAGGCTGCTTTAAGAGAAAACTTGCTATTCCTGTTCATATTAGATCAAATATCATTATTTGATAAGCCATCTATTTCTAAGACTCAGGAAACCGCACAAAACCATTTCCACAAATAGCAGCTTATTATTCTAATCTCAAGAGATCTATTTTATTCCACACAGGTGTAGATCAGGAAATGTGCCCTAGAGTTTCAGAAAGCTACTCGTAGTTCTGCTGGATGTTAACAGAAGTGGCGATGGGGAGGCATTTCAGGATGAAGCACTTCAGAAAATTCTGAGTTAAACAGAGTTAAACAGGTTACTTTATTACTCAGAACTATTCAGAATCTGTAAAATGGAAATGTGCCCTGTAAATCTCCAAGATGGAGAGTTCTAAACTTATTTGATCGAGCCTGTTTTTTTTTTTTTTTGCCAGGGTAAACCTTATAGAGCAGTCCTTCACAACCTTGGCAGCATACTGGAGTCATGTAAGTCGTTTTTAAAAATACCAACACCCAGACTTCACCCCAGGCACATTATATCAGAATTTCTGGGAGTAGAACCCAGCATCAACATTTTTTAAAGCTTCCCAGACTTTTTAAAACCAAGTATGAGAACCAATATAACTTTGGGAAACAATGACCTATAGGTCACTGACCTATAAGCCTCTTCTCCAAACTAAAATAAAACAGCCACACAAAAATATGTTCTTGGACCTATCCAGGAAGAGACTCACCGAAAAAAAAAAAAAAAAAACACTAAACTAAAAGCTGGTGGGTGATAGGACATCCAGCATTCAACCAGCTTCATTCCACTGGATGTCAGAACAGCACCCTACCTCAACCTCCTCTCTGCACCTAGTTATTATTTTTTAAGTCACGCTTTCTGTATTTGTCACAACTGGGCCCCTAGATGTTATTTATTGTCTATATAGTTGTATTCCCCATTTAATTTCATATGTCATAGAAAAATTGGGTTTTAGTAGATTTATGAATCATTAATACCAAAAAAGTTACCAAGCTAATACATATGGACCAATAAACAAAGAAGTAAGTGCAAAGTGAATTTAAAAGCACAAAAAAGATCTAAAAGCAGAGTTATGCAATTTAGATGGGTTACCTTTTCAACGTTCTGTGAGATTTAGAGAGTTTTCACAAACACTGTTTTATGGACACCCAAAAATGCAAATTTAAAAACCACTGCCATTGACTGCCAAGAAAATAATCTAAGAATTCCACTAAAGGTTGGTGGTCTCGTGGAACTTTAGACAGGCTGCAATTACTATGACTTTGTAGAATGACTGGTCAACAGTATAGACTATAAACTTGGTATTACACTGACAGACAGGAGGTGAAACTACAAAGATTCATACCAGGCTTGCCAATTCAAACTCTGGCCCCAGAACTGAAAAGCCCCTTGTTCCCTTGAAGGCCAACTGCCAAGCCTATAGTAAAGATGGATGGACTCAAAGAATTAAAATAGGTGAAAAATACCCTTTGCCTCAGGCTTCCTAGGTGGCGCAGTGGTTAAGAATCCACTTGCCAGTACAGGGGACAGGGGTTCCATCCCTGCGCCAGGAAGATCCCACATGCCACAGAACAACTAAGTCCGTGTGCCACAACTATTGAGCCTGTGCTTTAGAGCCTGTGAGCCACAACTATTGAGCCCATGTGCCACAACTACTGAAGCCCACATGCCTAGAGCCTGTGCTCCGCAACAAGAGAAGCCACGGCAATGAAGAGCCCGCGCACCACAACGAAGAGTAGCCCCCGCTCATGGCAACTAGAGAAAGCCCTCATGTAGCAACGAAGACCCAACACAGCCAATAAAGAAATTAATTAATTTTAAAAAAATACCCTTTGCCTCTAGTTTTGAGCTAAAGTCACTCTTGATAAACACATTGGCTATCCTTAGTACAAGTGAAAAGCGCAGTTTTCAACACAACTACTTTACCATTAAATGGAACATCCTAAAACTGACTTGCAGACAGTAACATCACAACAAAGCCCCCTTGAATGTCACACCAAGCCAGAAATTCAAAAGCCTCCAAAGTCTACTATACGTCACGTAATCAAGAATAGGCAGTAAACGGGGGTGGGGGTGGAGGAACTGGGTGAAGGCAGTCACAAGGCACAAACCTCCGTTATAGGACAAGTGAGTGCTGGGGATGTAACGTGCAGCATGATGACTACAGTTACACTGCTCTACGGCATATCTGAAAGATGCTGAGGGAGTAGATCCTAAGAGTTCTCATATAAGAAAAAAAATTATAACTGTTTGAAGTGATAAATGTTAATTAAACCTACGTGGTAATCATTTCACAATATATGAATGTCAGGTCATTACGTGGTACACCTTAAATTTATATAGTGTTGTATATCAATTATATCTCACTAAAATTGGAAGGAAAAAAAAGAATAAGTAGTAAATCTACCCAAATCTTTTTTTTTTATTTGCTTCATCTTCAGCTATTTTTTTTTTAGAGTTTAGCTAATTTTTAACTAGGTTAATAGAAAACTGTTAATTTAAAAATTTTAAGACAAATCCAAAGAGAAAAACTCAATTAGATAGTACTTTTGGTTACAGTAATACACTGCAAACATCATATTATATAGTATCCTACCTAACCTACCATTATAAAAAACAACCTATGCCCTATAAATGAAAAATTACAACACCTAAACCCGTCCTTGGATTGTTATTCTGCATTTTCATCTTAATGTGAAAGATATTCATGATGCCTACCCCCAATATCTCCTCCAGTCTCCAGTTTCTGTGTTAAATCTCCTTCCTCCTGGAGCAGGTACTTAGTTGTCCTAATAACCTTTAGATCCGTAAGACTAACACAGTGACTGGCACAGAAAAAGCAGTATGTAAATTAACGTAAGTATTCGCTGGCACACAAATAAGAGCCCAATTCCAGTGCTTGAGAGAAGAGTCAGCCATATTTGGTGGAGCGTCAGCCATGCAAACAAATAATTACAACGTAAGACATTTGTTTTCACAGTGTATGTAGCAAATCGTAATGTGGCGTGAACAAAATGGATTACACAAAATATAATAGGAAATTATAGGCACAGGACCTGCCAAGCCTCTAGAAAAATGAGCAAAGGTTCTATGGAAGAGACTGCTCCAATAAATGTTTGTGAAATCAAGAAATCTTGAAGAACTGCATTGTTTAAATTAAAACCTTAAAACGCTTTTATTAGAAAGACTCTAAAACTATATAGCACAAATGCTAACACATGCATTTCAGTAAAGAGGGCCTATAAAGATACCAACCACATGTCAACAAGCCTTCAAAACTGTCCTCATTTTTCTTAATTTTTAGACAATAAAGCAACCACATTTAAATAGCAGTTCCTTTGAGGCTTCCTGTTTTTTAAATAAAAGTGTTAATTCAGGAGCAGGATAAAAAAATCTAGACAATGAAGATAAAAGTGTAATTTAACAATAAATGGGGTGGAAAACCTAGTGGATGACAGAATCCAGATTATTAAAGGAAAGCCAAGGCAATGATGACTGACTAGAACTAGTATGAAGATGATTCCTGATAATATTGCATTAGCCTTAGTTGATCTGGGCTGTAGACTAAAATCAACTCACATCTTATCTCAGCATTAGGAAAAAAATCTGTTTCTGTAATAAAATTCCAGAAAACTAGGAGTATTCTTTCAACTAAATTTTTCACTGAATTATAAATGCACATTGTGTGGTATTTTCTGCTTCAAATGTATGATTTATGAAGACTGGATTTAGAAAGGCAACTTAATTTAAATACAACTCTTGGTGTCGAGTTATCAGAAAAATACAACTTAGTTACATTCAAGGTCAAATTTTTAGTTGGAAACAGGTGCCTAAACTAAGGAAAAAAGGCGGATGTCTGTGTTAAGCATTCCTTTTTTCAGGTAAACAAATTACTAAAATGCTTCATGTCTAACAATACTACAATATTCTCCACAGTACTGTCTCAGTTTCTTTCTTCTAAAATACATTTGAGACCATGTGGATTAAAAAGCTACAGTTAAAAAGATAGGAAACAATCTAAACATCTACCTGTCAGCGACCGGTTAAACGCATTCTTTGTACATTATACAGCAATAAGACAGAATGAGGAAGGAAGCTCTCTATGTACTGGTGTGAAAAGATATATCCAGGATAAGTGAAAAAAAATCAAGATACAGAATAGTACATACAGTATGTTACATTTTGTGATAAAATTGGGAAAATAAGACTGTATATCATTATTTGTTTATATATGCATAAAGAAACTCTAGCAGGATATAGAATAAAATAATACCAGGAGTTATCCAGAAAGGACTGGACAGATAAGAATCAAGGGTAGGAGAGAGAATTTTCACTACAAACCTTGTTATATATTTTTAAGATATCTGAAACATGTTAATGTATTTATGTTTTCAAATATTTAAATAAAAACAATTTGGCAAAATAGGCTACAATTATACTAATTATGATTTAACTCTATGTTAAATAGTAATAATTTTCTTACTATCTTTTCTTGCATTCCAATCTTATCAATTAATCAAAAATTCTAGTTCTCAGGAATCAAATAACCTATCACATATAAGCTAAAATATAATTATGCTTAAAGGAAGAATTCATTCTTTCCTTCTCCTCCTCCAGTATCTTCATCTAAATTGATAATTAAGGATAGCAAGGCTCATCTGTCTTGTGAAACAAATACATCTCCCATGACTTCTGAGTGGATAATATCACAAGCATAAAAAGTAATATATATTTTCCGCTTAAAATGTTTGAATAGCTGCAACGTCCACTGGGCCTATTGACTGGAATTACAATTTTACAAATGTTATTACAGCACTCCAATTCCCAGGTGCATGTGTTAGTTTCAAAATAACAACACAAAATTGTAAACACTTTTCTAATTTGAAGAACAAATTTAATGAGCCCTCACTGTCTCAAGGAAAAGTACACCTATGATCCCTCATTGTTGGCCTCTCTCACCACCGATACTATGGCTCCTACAACAGAGGATGTTAGAAGCTGCCGCAGACACAATCCCTTGCAGGGCTTTCCAGTAGGGCACTCTGATGCCTAACTTTTCCTCCTCCATTCTCCACCTGCCAAACCCTTTAAAAGTTTAGTTTCCATGAGTCTGACACTTTCTCACATTTCTGTCAGAATCTTTTCTTCTATTTTTATACAACCCAACTTTTAAACAGTTAATGATGTGCCTATAGAGCTACCTGACCCTACTAGAATATGCGATCATTAGAAATACTTCCTATTCATATTTATGCCCTTGTGGATAAACCTAATTGCTTCTTAATAATAGTAATAGAGAAAAACAATGAGAAAAACAAAAACCAGGTACTGTACCAGGCACAGTGATAAATGTGTTACCTCATTTAATCCTCAGGACAGCCCTGAAGCCACTGTACAGAAAAGGAAACTGAAGCTCAGAGAGGAGAAGTAATTTGCCCAAGTTACATATACTTGCTTGCTATATATAGAAAAGAGCAGAATGAACCCTTGAACCCAGGCAGTGTCTCTGCCTCCAAGTCATACGCTCTTAACCACTCTGCTTAGAATTTAGGAACCGACTAATATTATTACTTCAAGGAACTGAAAGTTTATATCCCACCAAAAGTCATAAGTTGAAAGCCTAACCCTCAATGGAATGGTATTAGGAGGCAGGACGTTGGGTAGTAATTAGGACATGAGGGTAGAGCCCTCCTGAATGGGATTAGTGCCCTTATACAAGGGACTCCAGAGAGGTTTTTTGCCCTCTTTCCACTATGTGAGGACACAGCAAGAAGTAAGCAGTCTGCAGCCCTGAAGAGAGCCCTCACCAGAACTTGACCATGATGACACCAAATTGACTAAAACAATTACCTTTTTCTAAAAAACAGAACTGTGTTGTACAAAGAGCTTTCAAATGATAGAAGCCATTGCGGGGGGGGGGGGGGGGGCGGGCGGGGGGAAGCTTTGTCTTCAGCATTAAAACTCTCCTCTACATAATCTGTAACCTTTCATTTGCCCTTCAATGGCTCATCAGCGCATGCTCTAGGTAGCTTGGGGATATTTTCCGCTCACTGTCCCATAACTCCAGTACTTTACCCCTTGTTTTCACTGAGAAGATCAAGCATACTAGGTGTTGTCACCCCGCATTCCTCCTCCCCACTTTGACCCCCACCCTGTGCCCAATAATACTCCCGTCCTGTAGGCTGAGAAACAGACATGGGAATCCTTTGGATCTGAGGGGATTTTGTCTTAATTTATTCATTAAATATTTACGAAAAGCATGTTTAAGCGTCAGGCACTGAGCCCTGCCCTCTGTGAGTTTACAGGAGAGTAATGAAGACAAGGAGACCTCCTCAATCTCTCCTGTCTCTTTCTTGCATTACTGTTGGTAGTTCTGATATCAGTAACAATAACAAGCAATCCATATGCTTCCAGATTTGGACACACAAATAAATAAAAGGCGAAAATATTAGAATCACTCACAAATCTATCAGAGACGACTGCTGTGGAAGTTCTGATGTACATTTCCTTCTACTCTTTAAATAAGTGCAAGTTTACCTGAAATTTTTAAAACACCTTTTTCAGGTAATACTTACAAAATATTCTTCTCCAACACTGTGACGAGAGACAGCCTCCTCAGGATGGAAGCTAGATGTGTCTGCTAAACAGGTGACTTAGGGTCCCCACTAAATATGTGCTTCTGGGAAGGTACTTTGAGGGTGTTATTCTATATTCCCAGCCCCTGATGTTTAGTCAGAGCTCAGTCAATGCTCACAAAATGAAAGAATGAATGAATGAATAAATGATGCAGACTACTGAAATCTAATAAATCTTGACATGGTTATTAGGTCAAAAATCAGGCGTTGTTTGTGCTTAAACTGTCAAGGTACGGAAAGAATTCAAGGAAAAAATTAACTTCTAAAAAGAGAACGCTATTTTATTCTTACGCGATGGGGGAGAGGGTCTCTACAAAAATGAAATAGTAAAAACTACTATCTCATTTCATTCCATATAATATAATGGTCACAGTCTTAATACAATTTAAAAACACAATAATCCAATTCTAAAGTAGTGAGCTATCTAACAAAGTGCCATTGCTCAAGTTTCCAAAGCAGTTATACCTGAATGGAAGATAGGGGGGATTTGAGCCAGATAGGAGTGCTCTGTAGGCTTCTTCTGGTGTCTTCTTTAAATAGATTACCTAAGACAAATAAATAGCAACATTTAGAACACCACCAAAGAATGACACAAAACTAATTTAATTACTCACCAAATGTGCATTTCCCTTCTTCCACTCTGAACGCGACAACTGTCATGGTGATAATGTTGATCTTTAGACAGAAAACAAGCTGCCAAAATTTCCCTTTCAGCTTGAATCTGAACAGCAGCCTTTGGCTTAGAGATGAGTAACAGCTTAAAGACACGGGGCAAATCCATAAAGGGGGCATCCAGGGCTGGTTACAAGGCACATTGAACAGATACAAGGGCAAGGTTTCCCTTTCGGAAGCAGAATAACTGTACCTCCATTATTGAACTGTGTTTCCACCAAAGACCAGTACAGACTTCCCTGTCCTTCACAGGAGATCTGCTGTGAGATGATCTAGTTCCTGGTGAATTCTGGAAGACATCTCAGAGCACAATACCCATGGGGGATCTACACAGTTCTCTGTTTGCTCTGAGGAAAGTGCATGTTGCTCTCTAAACAACCAATAAAATCACAATGAAATGGCAGGACATGCACGCAGGTAAGAGCACTGGAAAACATATTGGCTTGGCTCTTGATGTCCAGGATATTCAAATCCCTCCAGTCCAGCATGATAAACTAATTGTAAAGAAACAAACAAAATAGAGCCCTCGAAACCAGTAAACAACCTCCATTTAATCAACTTATTGACTGTATAATAGATGCCAGGTACTGTATCAGATACTGGCACCTCTCTTAATGGAATTTACATTTGTGGGGCAAAAACGATAAGTAACAAAAATAAATACAGTCCGAGAGAAGTGCTGAAAAGGAAATAAGCAGAGTCCTGGAAAGAGGGTAGATTTACTTAATACCCTGAACATAGTCAGGGAGGGGTCTCTGGGAGATATGCAGGAGGAGAGCCATGGGAACAGCTAAGGGAAAGGCGGAACAAGGGCCAGGATTCTTGAGGGGGGAAAGAGCGTGGTGAGTTGGACAGAGGAGATCAGAGGCTAGGGTAGGGGGAGGAAGGGAAAGCCACGTAGTGGTCAGATTGCAAAGAGCACGGCAAACTTTATTCTAAGTGCAATTTAATATTTCAATTCTCAGACAAGAGCACTGATCCTTTTCCTCTATAGCTGTATCAAATTTCATCCCTAAAATCCTCTCTACCTAGAATGAATGACATTATTTCCTTAATATGTTCCAATATCAAAACCCTATGCATTTCAACAACAAGAATGACAGAGTCCCAGTTCTTAAAAAGTAGGGTTTTCTTCTCTATTTACAAAGTTTCTTTGAGCTTTAAGCTGTTCCAGTAGCAATATATTACATAATTTAAATATCAATAATTTCAAGACTAGAAAACACCTCAATTCTCTAAAAAAAGAAAGCTAAAATAAATACATAAAAAATACTTCTAACTTTATTAAACAAGCTCCATATTCCCGCGATAAGTAAACATGAAGGTCTGATAAAGCACACACCAAAGCTGAATATGAAACAAAAACAGCACAGAAAATGAAACCATGATAAAAGAATGATCGAGACATGAGATGCAGATTCCACCAACGGAGAACCACATCTCCAGTTGCAGCTCAAATAATTACAAAAATTCACTTAAACCAAACCTAACTTTCAAGACCATTTTCAGTAACCAATATTAAAACAGGACTTTGTTGTTCCCTAATGGGTAGGTTATATACTATACTCAACAGAGTTGGTTATAATGCAGTGATTTTTCAAGCCTAAAGAAGTAAGTTGACTACGCCTGCTAAAGGGAAAGCTGCTTGTAGAAAGCTCCTGTGTTTGGATTAGATAAGTAAAGCTTACACAACCACTTTTGAAAACCAAAAATATATTTCCCTCCTCAGGAGCAATTACATTAATTCCCTTTAACTTTGAGGCAATCATTCTACAGGAGGGAGGTAATAGCCCACATGAAAAGACTTCTTTCAACTGGCTACCCCACTGAGTTTTGCTACTCATCTTACCTGCATGACTAAGCACACATGACCCATGTTCTCACACTGTAAGATGAGAGTCTTTGTTTTTATTTTTATCCCAATGTTAAATTATTAATAAGTGCAAAGTGAAACCAACAGAGGCCATCTAAATTCCAGGAAGATTCCGGGGCAGGTAAATGCAATGTCCTTTTACAAACTGATGATAGGTATGTCGGAGGGTGGTGAAATATTCTAATAAAGGAGTGCATTACTGAATGCATGTACGCCCAGGTCATTAAAGTACCAAATTCCATTTTTCCAGGAGAAAAAATGTCATGGATTCTTATGCCAGGTCTTCTTAGATATGTTTCCTATTAAAAAGACAGAGAGACAGACTAGGCCTGATCAGAGCTCAGAGAGAAAACATTTATTAAGCCTTTGCTGTTGAGGAACCTAAAGCTAAGAAAAGTAAGGAACTTCCCAAATTCGCATTGCTGTTCTGTGATGCAGTTAGAATTTGTACACAGATCTGATTCCAAAGCCCATAATAATTCCATACGTTACATCTGCTTGAAAATATAGATGCAGACAATGGAAGCAGAATCTGGAAACAAAAAAACAAAAAAAAAAGATTTCTACTCTTCCAATTTATAAGTGCCATTACACTTGACTTTTAAGATTAGGTGACTTCAAACTGTTAACAGTAGTTTCTAAGGAACAGGGCTGGGGAAGGATTAGTGGGAGGAAGGAGGACTTTCTACTTTATATTTTCTACTAGCTCTACCTTTTGTGTATTTTGTACTAATGTGTATTAATTTGTTTTTTAAATGTAGAGTAACTAAATCAGCTGTCAACTGTTAAATGTATACTCATCCTCAAAACAAAATCTATACTTAATTAATACTCAAAAATTTGTTCCCAGATATTCTAATATTCCTAAAAGTATTTTCTGAATAAAATTAACTTCAGGAAAAAAAAATATGCTGTCTACTCTTCTCACTAGATATTAGCATATATGAACCCAAATCAGAAGAGTCTTCCCTAACTTTTGATTGATAAAATTTAACAAAAGCCCTTTGCATAGCGCTCGGTTATCCCTGAAATTAGTGAGTATATGTATGGCTTTTATAATTGCCCTATTCTTTGCCAGGAAGTCCTAAAAACCTTCTCAATAGAATAACATTTGACATATATGTTCTTACTTTTAACTAACTAGGAGTCAACCAATTAAAGTGATTTTTTTCTTCTGCTTAATTAACTTTGATGCCAGGTACCAAGGACCCAAATAATTCTTTTAAGTTTTAATAAAGGATTCTTAAAAAGCCAACATTCCAACATATATATTACCAATAGCTATAAGGTTTATATTTAACAATTAAAATAACAGTACTATAAGCTAGTATAACATATATTATTTACCAATAAGCCAATGTTTCCCAAACTTTATTAATCATGCATCAACTTTCTCAACTTCTGTCACCACACGTAGCACCAAGTATTACCATTTCCCTTTAAACAGACATACTCTTTTACCTGAAATCAACTTATTCTGAAGCAGTTTATATCATTGCTATAAATGGAAAACCAGTATTACTTGCCATAGAGTCTACACATAAATGAATTTTTAAATACAAAACTCAAAATTGTAAAATGTTTGTGAAGATTAATTGCACATACAAGTGTGTGTTCATTTCTGGCCTCTGTATCCTGTTTTATTGATCTATGTGTCTGTTTCTGTACCCGTACCATACTGTTTTGATGACTGTAGCTTTGTAGTATAGTTTGAAATCAGGGCACATGATACCTTTAGCTCTTCTTTCTCAAGACTGTTTTGGCTATTCAAAGTCTTTGTGTTTCCATATATATTTTAGAGTTATTCTAGTTCTGTGAAAAATTCCACTGGGCAATTAATCTACAACAAAGCAGGCAAGAATACACAATATGGGAAAGATAGTCTCTTCAATAAATGGTGTTGGAAAAACCGGACAGCTACATGTGAAAGAATCAAACTAGACTACTCTCTCACACTATGCACAGAAATAAATTCAAAATGGATTAAAGACTTAAATATAGAAATGGGTAAGCAAAGAGAACAACACACATATATCCTGGCTTTTCTCTGTGAACTGTTTTTCAGTTATCTGAATAACAAAATAGTTGAGGAAGTAAATCTTTATGGATGTATTCTAGCTAATAAATAATAAGAAGTTATAGAAATAGAATATCATCAGTGATGCCAACAACACAAAGAAAAATCAGACGTTATGTACCCCTGATGAAAATTCAACACCATTTATAAAACAGACTTAACAAGAAATTGAACCTGAATGTGATCTAGCCCCTAAATATGACTACCAACTTACAGGAAATATAGAAGAAAGAGGAATATGTTAAATGACACAAGAAGTATGCAATTAATAAGGACCAGACTCTGGAAAACTATGGGGTAAATAACCTGGGTTTTTTCCTATTAAAATATGCCAGAAAAAAAAAGAGATTTGGAGAAGAAACCAATAAAGAGAGACTTGAAAGACGAAAAACAAGACTTAAATTTAAGACTTGAAACCATAAAACTTCCAGAAGAAAACATAGGCAGTACTCTCTCTGACACTGGTCTTAATAACATCTTTTTGGATATGTCTCCTCAGGCAAGAGAAACAAAAGCAAAAATAAATGGGACTACATCAAACTAAAAAGCTTTGCACAGCGAAGGAAACTATCAGAAAAACAAAAAGACCACCTACTGATTGGGAGAAGATATTTGTAAATGATATATCTGATAAGGGGTGAATATCCAAAATATACAAACAACTCCTACAATTCAACATCAAAAAAATAAATAAATAAACAACACAATTAAAAAATGGGCAGAGGATCTGAATAGACACTTTTCCAAAGAAGACATACGGATGGCCAACAGCCACATGAAAAGATGCCCAACATCACTAATTATCAGGGAAATGCAAATCAAAACCCCAATGAGATATCACCTCACACCTGTCAGAATGGCTATTATCAAAAAGACAACAAATAAGTGGAGAAAACAAAACCCTCCTGCGCTGTTGGTGGGTATGTAAATTGGTACAGCTGCTATGGAAAACAGTATGAGATTCCTCAAAAAATTAAAAATAAAACTACTATATGATCCCAAAATTTCACCCCTGGGTATTTATTCAAAGAAAATAAAACCACTAATTTGAAAAGATATATGCACCCCTATGTTCATGACGGCATTATTTACAATAGCCAAGATATGGAAGTAACCCAAGCGCCCATCAACAGATGAATGGATAAAGAAGATGTGGTATGTATATACATACATATATATACACATAAATACATATATATACACATATACATACACACACATATACACACGTATACACACACACATATATATACATACACACACACACAGTGGAATATAACTCAGCCATAAAAAAGAATGAAATCTTGCCATTTGCAACAACATGGATGGATAGAGTATTATGCTAAGTGAAACAGAGAAAGACAAATACTGTATGATTCTACTTATATGTAAAATCTAAAAAAACAAAGCAAATGAACAAACAAAACAAAATAGAATTATAGGTACAGAGAACAAACAGGTGGTTGCCAGAAGTGAGGGGGGAGAGGGGAGGAAAGAAATAGGTAAGGGAGATGAAGAGTACAAACCTCCAGTTGCAAAGTAAGTAAGTCATGGGTATGAAATGTACAATGTGGGGACTATTGTCAATAACTATACACTATCTTTGAATGGTGACATATCACAACTAGACTTATCATGGTGATCATTTTGAAATGTACAGAAATACTAAGTTGTGTAACAGGAACTAACATAGTATTATACGTTGTTATACTTCAAAAATAAACAAACGCATAGAAAAAGAGATCAGATTTGTGGTTACCAGAGGTGGGGGCTGACAGGAGGGGGAATTAGATGAAGGCAAAAGCTACAAACTTCAGGTTAAAAGATAAGGAAGCAGTAGGGATGTGATGTGCAGCATGATAAATAGAATTAGCACTGCTGTATATTATATGTGAAAGCTAAGCGAATAAATCCTAAGGATTCTCATCATAAAAAGTTCCATTTCTTTAATTTTATATCTATATGAGATGATGGATAGTCACTAAACTTATAATGATAATCATTTTATGATGTGTGTGAGTCAAATCATTGTGTAACTTATACAATGCTGTATGTCAATTATATCTCAATAAAACTAGAAGAAAAAAGTAAAATAAAATAAAATAAAATATAAAACAAAACGTTTGTGCACACCACACACTGAGAAACAATGTAACAAATATGAAGTTTGGACTACTTTTACAGAACAGCAGACCAACCCGGTAAATTAAATACAATCCTCTTAGAATTAATCTGCAAATACTACTAAATCATTTCCTTAAACTAAATCCTATGGTCGTTAAATCCTTAAAGCCTGTCAAAAAATAATACATGTGAATTTCAGAAGCAGTTTGGAATTTACAACTATATTTCTCTACTCAGATAATTTAATCTCTCTGATACATAAGGGATGATTCTTTAAACAACACACGGCTTAATATAGAAGTCTAAACCAGACTCTGAGTCATGAATTTATTAATGGTCTTTCCCCGGGGACATTTGCCTCAGCTCTTCCTATGATTTTAGCTTTGATTTTAGGTGTTATTATTTCCCCAAAAAAGCCTGATGGCAAAGCCAACATACACCCCCACACACACAACCCATAATATATTTAAAAATGAAACCTGAGCCCCTATGACAATTATATTTATATTTTGTGATCTGGAAAGTGAAAATACTCTTGAGGATTCGATTTGGCCATCTGAGAGAGTATTCTTCAATTCTGGCCTTTGATTTCCTGTGATTTAATATTTCACTTGTTTATGAAAGAGGAAACAAATGCTGAGTACAGCCTCTCCCAGGCAGGTGCTGCCACGGGAATGCTGACATGATCCCCGTGGAACCAGCATTACCAACCATTTCTGAGTCAATTAAACTTCTTCAAAACAGAACTTTCCAGAAAATAGGTGTTAACAACTTGAAAATAGTCTAGAAGCACTAAGATTTGCTGAATATAGAAGAATCATACTAAAAAGGAGAGACTCTGTTTAAAGGTTTCAGACAACGAGGCTTAGCATACACAGAGTACTAAATGTGGACACTACAAAGGTGTCCCTATGATACGTGCTTTGGGCTCTAGCCTGTTAATTAGCAGTCATCTCTGGACCCCTTTATCCCGCCCCACATAACTTAAAATTATCACATTTGCAAGATAGCAATTGAGGATAGTGATGGGAAGAGGTTAAAAAAAAAAGAAGAAAAGAAAAGAAATTGTTTCTTTCCCTGGTGAAGATAACCAGTCTAGAACACGCGCTTGGTTTGAGACCACTGCTCCCTAACTAGCTCCTCCCATCATCTCCCTTTCTCATCAGGTTCCTCCCCGTCACCCAGAGAAAATCTCGAAAGTCATCTTTAACTCTGGCCTCTCTGTTTCACTCTGCCCACTCTCATCAAGTCAATGCACAGACTGATTCTTTCTCCACAGTCTCTTTCAGTTATGGGGTGGAACCAGGTTTGGGGGACTAAACATACCATCTGGAGAAAGCAGCAAAGGATATAAATATCTTTTCAAATTTTACGAAACCACCATTCAGGTTCTGAGCATGTGAGGGGCCCTGAGTTTTTAAGTTTCGTTTTCCAGCAAGTGTGCACTTGACCTTTTTGCATGACTATCATCATGACCTTATTTCAAACCCTTATCACCACACACTAAGATTCACATCACTTCTCTCTGCTTCCACCTCCCACCTACTCCAGTAATTCTAGAATACAGTTCTGAAAGACTCAATCCTGCTCAGAAAGCCCAGCCAGATTACCAACCCTACAGCAAGATAAGGTCCTAATCCACCTTTCCGGGTGAACATGTCATTGTTTCTTGAAAGAACCCCATCCACTAGCCTGGACTCCTCACCATTCCCTGATCACACGTGACATTTTCTAACATCTGAGGTTTCTTCTGGGATCTTCTCCACACCCTCTCTGCCTATTAAAATTCTTCCTATTTCTTTTGAGACCTCACTCAAATACCACCTCCGTGGTGCCTTTCTTCTTTACCTCAGAAACCCTTCCCCTTACTCTTTAGATTTGACCGTAAGAGTGACAGTGAACATGATGTTGAGAAAAACATAAATTCACACAGTATACACCACGTGCCAGGCACTACGCTAAGCACTTGATATTGAAGAGGAAAATTAGAAACTTGCACTCAGCTAAAAATAACTCCATGCTTGTTCTGCTTTTGTAAAATATGCTTGCTGTGCCAAGAAAAACAAAAAAACAGGATGACCTAGCAATCCAATGTAACCTTAAGATGTTTTGCTAAAAATGGAATGTTCTGCACCTGCTCTTGTAAGTTCCTGTTTGGAAACTTCCATGCTCTGTAAACCAAGTAACAAATCTACCCATGCTAACTGTAACCATGTGCACTGACCCCTATAAAAGTAAAGCTAACCCTGAGCTCCGGGCCCAGAACTTTGGAGCGTTAGCTCGTCTGGGGCCGCCAGCTTAATAAACCTGAGTTCTCCAACCCTCCGAGTGTGGTGCTTGGTTTCTCGATGGACCGATTTCTGAAACAATATAATGTGGCTCATTAATCCTCACAATCACAAATTCCTTTTTACGTGTGAAATGTGGAGAATCCGTTGCCTCAAGGCCACATAGCTAGGGTGCCGTGGAGTCAGGCAGTCTAGCTCCCATAGGCCCTCCTGACCACTTCCTGATGCGCCCCTCACAGCTCTGTTGCAATTATTTTCCTTTATGCTAAAGTAAGAAGCTCTTTAAGTGCAGTAACCAAGTGTTCCATACTCCTATAAGCCTTACAAAGCCTCCTGTGTAGATGCTCAGTAAATAGGCATATGTTTAGTGAATGGCTACATTAACCTGGTAAGGTACAGCAAGTGAATCTGCTCTAGAGGGTTAATGCAGCTTATTTAATAATGAGTGAATGAGATTTTTTAAATGTATCACTACAACTGTAGTGGTAGTGCTCAGGGGAGCTACTAAAATTAAGTTTCTGATCCCAGTTATATGAAAGCATTAAACTAGGTATGCAGGGACAACACTTCAATGGTATGCTAAAAGAGAAAGTAAGAAAGAGACTGATTTCAAACGAAAGGGCTCTAGATCAGATGATTTGTATGAGCTTATAGAAAATATCTCAAGAGCCAAGGCATGCTCCCTGACCCAGACGTTCACTCTCCCACTTCCCCATATCTGTTCTGAAGCAGCACTCGGCCACTCCCAACACGTGATAAAAGGCACCAAAAGCAGGAGGCGGAACAGAACACAGTCACCAAAGACCAACAGGTATTTACTTAATGCTTACAATCTGCACAGGAACCTGCACACATACAAGGACACAAGGAGAGTCTGCAATGTCATTATGGTATTTAAAGATATTGAGAACAAGGGCTCAAAAGGGGTCTAAGAATGGTCCACAAAGGGACCAGACTCCACCTGAGTCTTCCTTGCTTCAAAGTAGCACTTAGATGGCCTCCTGCTCCTCTTCAGGCACACAGCTCTGTCACTCTGGCAGAGCAGCCTTCTTCCGCAACTTGATGAGATCAGGCTCCCGCCTTACATTCTCAAAACTCCCTGCCCTTCTCCTTCAAACTGTTACCCTGGTTTGTCATCACACATTGCTGTGGTTACTTTAGTCTGTCTCCCTGGCTAGCCTCGTAACTTTGAGAGCAGGATTTCTGTCTCTTCTGTATCTGCAAGACTCACCTCTGTGCCTGGCTCATAGCACACATTCAAAAACTGTTTGACAGCTGCATGAACAACAGTGGAGAGAAACAGAGCATTTTATCTAGAGAGTAGGTGACAGAGTGTAGCGGTTAGGCACCCCAAGTCCACAGCCAAGCTGCCAGGCTCTTCACTTATGACCTGTATTATATTAACTCTCTGTGCTTCCATTTCCTTACAATGAAGTGAGGATAGTATTGTAATTGCTTCATCAGGCTGCTTGTTGGGAAGATTAAGTGAATTAATAATGTATGTAAAGTGCTCAGAATTGTACCTGGCACATCGCTCTTCTATAGCGAGGGACCACACGAAAAAGATAAACTTTGATCCCAGAATAATTTTTTCTTCTCCTTTTCACTACCTGTATCCATGTGAATTTGGACCCACAACTGCTATTATTTCTGACACCTTAGCCCTAAAGCCTGTCTGTGCAGAACGAACATCACAACATGAGGCTGTGGACATCCCTCATGACTGCTATGTACCAAGGCCATAACATACAGACCATGATTTAGTTCAACCCTCTCATTTTAACATACAGATATTGATCCTACTCTCAGTTCTGCCTGTTCAAAGGGCCTCTTGAGTCTCCTGGTGCCTTAGCATCAACAACCACAAAATAAATGCACTGGTTCCTATTTTATCTACCCATTGTCAAAATATCAGAAGATCGCTGCTGTGGCCCACATCTCTCTCTGACAAAGTAACCAGAAGAGAGCTGATGTCATACTCATTTTTCTTTATATGAACTTCTCACGAACAAAAGAATAAGATTACCAGGTTGGATTTGTTTTTAGGAGAATAGAGCAATTACCAGTTATCTACAAAACATAAACCATAGAAGTCCATGGAATGAACATCTATAAAAACACACGATGAGGTGAGAAACTCTGAAAGAGCTGAAACATAAAACATTTAAAGTTTCTTCCTTGCCTCCCAAGACTTGGTGATCAGACTTCTTAAGTGTCAGGGTACTTAATTTATAAACTGCTTTTTCCTGAAGACAGCATTAAGTCTTAACTGTCATACACAAGCACAAGCAAAATGCTTAATTTTTTTATTTTTAACAACATTTTTCTTCTTAATCATTTCCTCCCATTATAACCGGTGACTGAGAAAACAATATCTGCATTCAACTTTAAAACAAAGTTTTAAAATAGGAAAAAGGCAAACATTTCTCAAGTGCACAGCTGATTCTACTTTTGTTCTAACTGCTTACAGAAATAAAAATATTCAGTGTTAAACAATCACAAATTAGATAGGTAAGACTAATTACAAACCAGAAATGCAACTGTATGTTAAAACAACCTGCATTATTCAGTCTGCTAAGTTTATTCTGCTGGTCTAATTAAAACAGAACAAGATGAAAGCATCTTGTCTCCTATAGTCTTTGGACACTGTTAAAGAAAGTCATTCTTCCTGTTCTTCAAGTTTTGAGTCTATTATAAACCACAGATTACAAGGCCCGCAGAGTAGCAGACAATGCATCTGCTTAACAAATATGCAGGCAACACTAATTACAGAAGAAAGGCAGAACCTCATGTCAGGTCTCTATCTTCATTGCTTATTTCTGCCCCAGAAATACTTAAAAATCATCTGGTATCCTCTAGAAATGACTGTGCTTTTTGGTTAAGGTGAGGTCTGCTCTGTGATACTCTCATGTGTTGTTGCTTCACATTTGAATTTGAAATTGGGATTTGATATTCAGTGAGTAGGCAGTGGGCTTTACTCTACTTATGTGAGAATTAGTTTAAAATAGAAATACTCTCTCCACCACTCTCATGGGTGTAATTAGAGTGAAACCACTGGGAGCTCTTTGATGGGTAATTTAGGAAAATTGCAGACAACATCAGCCATGTGTATCTTTCCATCTAATTCGATGGGAAACAGAACTTTCATAATCAGCCTGAAAAGATGTCCTTCCAAAACCGACAGCTACAGCCACAACAAGTATACATCTCTTGCTAGTAATGTCTCAGGACCACAGCCTTCTCCTGCCTGAGGAGAGCTCATGTTCCAAAACAGATATTGCTGAGCTGGTTGTATCTCATTGAACTAGCCCAGCCCCTTATTAAGCAAACCAAGGAAACTCTAAGCCAATATTCTCAGCATGTAGAAGTCTAAAGGGACCCTTTAAAGCAGAAAAGGAGAAAATATTTGGTCCCAAGAAAACCTGAGTCCCTAGTCTCACATAAGCTGAGTACAGGGCTGTTATGTGACAACACACGGATACACATAACCCTGTAAAGCACCTATCACTCATCATCAGAAGGCAGTCTCTGTATAAAGCACAAAAACAGACTCGCTCCAGAATACCACCTGAATTATGCACGCTCTCAAACCAAGTGGTTTCATAGGAAAAACTCCTCATGCTGACTCTCACTGCTTAATTCTGGGTATGGTGTGAGTTTCATTTCAGAAAACTTCTCAGATTAAGAAGGAAAAGTTTTAAAAAGTGAGGGGAGTAGTTCTTTAAACCAAGGACTGAATTTGACCAAGCTTAGAAGGCGAGAACCATAATTTCATTTATGATGAAGATGCAGATGATAGATCCACTGTGACAGACCAAGAATCAGTGTTTAAAAAATCCTCTTCATGCCTATGACCAATTACAGAAAGCCCTTAACTTGCAAATGAATTCTATTCCAAAAGCTTATTTGTAAAAGCTAATATTTAGATTTCTGGAAATAGTTACAACCTACATGACATTATAGTCCATGACAACAAAATGATAATATATTCCGTATTATCATAGAAATCAGAAATCTAAAATAAAATGTAGTAGAAAACATTTCAAAAACTAAAACAGAATAATTAAATAAGTACATTTGCTTTTTAAATTATTTTCTCTCAATGCTAATACCTGAGGAACGGCCAGGTTAGAAAAACATGAGGAGATCAATGAACATGTTTATAATGACTCTAAAGTGAATCTTGAATTATTTCAAATGTTTAATTGGCACTTTATTACATCTAATTCCACTTCAAAATGCATAGCTTTCCTCAATATTTGGCATTATGATTAGGACTAATTTCAAATCTGAGGCAATGGGAGGCAGGGTAAATATGAGAGGAAAAAGATTTTCTTGATGTAAACAGAGCAAAATAATTGGAAGAAAAAGGAATGAGAAAGGTCAAAAACTTTCTGGACACATACAAGAGGAAGATGGCCAAACCTGCCAGGTATGGAACCGAACGCAGGTTCCACAAGATGAAAGTGTGGCTCGCTTCCCAATACTTATGGCAAATTACTGCTTCTAAGATTCCTTAGGAGGAGGGGAGAAGGTAGACCAGACAATCCACTGTATTCATGTTAGTAACTAGAGCACACACGAGGGACCAAAAACAAAAAAAAAAAGCTTTTTCCTTTTTAAGGATAGTCACCTTACTCTTTTTCGATTTAAAAACTTCTAAGACAGAAGCCACATAGCATATGAATCTCAGATCTAGAATCTCAGAGTAACTTGTAAGCTACTGTTCTTTGAATTGACTCAAGAATAAAAAACCAACAATGAACACAGACAAGGAACTGGTTGTTCTCTTCCAATATTTACAAAGAGTTGTTGCTTAGAGAAAGCAAGAGAAACAAGAGCTTTGCCCACCAGTCAGGTGTTTGCAGAAAGGATTCTGTGGCCATTTTACTGTGTATTAGCCCAAACTGTTGAAACAGATGCCACATGACAGACGTATCCTTCAAGGACAAAATAAGATTTATCATTCTTAACTGTATATACATTTTTTTTTAATTTATTTTTTTTGTGGGGGTACACCAAGTTCAATCATCTGTTTTTATACACATATCCCTGTATTCCCTCCCTCCCTCGACTCCCCCCCCACCCTCCCTCGAGTCCCCCCCATCCTCCCCCTCCCAGTCCTCTAAGGCATCTTCCATCCTCGAGTTGAACACCCTTTGTTATACAACAACTTCCCACTGGCTATCTATTTTACAGTTGGTAGTGTACATACATTTTTTAAGAAGTAACCACGTACCCTAGATACTTTAGTTTACTAACTTCACAAAGAATAGAACTGAAACAAGTGAAGGAAACTTCAACTTAAATAAAAATAATTTAAATCCAGCCCACAGATCTATTGCATACATATCCAATAAGTAATATATAGGAAATGCATCCACCTTCCCTGCAGCTACTGGAAATTTCCCTCTCTTTCTGGCTCACTACTGCAGGTAGACCTCACTGCTTCCAGAAAACACCTGCCTTCACCTCTGGTCAGCGATTTCTCACCCCCATCTTTTCATCAGCATCAAGACTTGCATTGCAAAAGAAAAATAAAAGACTTGCAGATTTACTCATAGTAAGGAAAATGAGGAGGAGGGAGAAGAAAGGAAAAGAAGGAGATAGGATATGAGCAGACAATTCTCCAAGGTTCTGCACACAGGTAATTAACTTCTTCATACAGCAGTTACTGGTACCAGGCACCATGGATGACACCAAGAACATACAAATATATTCCTGACCTCATGGAGCGTCCATTGTAAGTTACTTCTGATCTTCCAAGCCAGGGGATCCCAACTTCAAATACTCCTCAGAAAAACCTTCAAAGCTGTTTAAGATATACATACCTTGACTTCTCCCCACGGAGACTCTGACTTGCCAGATATGACTGGTCTGGCCCACAGGTATTTCTGATACACAATTATAGGTGAGGATCAGTATTAGAAATGTTATTCTTATAGAAGTCAGAAGGCTCAATACCTGAATTACATCACATAACTACAAATATATATTATTCCCTTAGCTTTAAGTGATAGTTAATATAAGAAAGAAGGTCTCCATTCTCAGTGAAATTCCAAGGACACAGTAGGCTTTACCAGTGCCCATGACAACCGTGTGACAAATCCACCTCTTCTTTCATGCATCTACTTGTAGACACTGAGTTATATTTTAGGGCTATACAAATGAAGACCATAGGGAAGGCACACATAAATACTCAGACTGTCGTGGCATAGTAGCAGAAGAGAAATTTGAAACACAGTAGGGTTCTAAAAGATGAGTTTAAAAAAAAAAAATAAAAAATAAAAAAAAATAAAAAAATAAAAGATGAGTTTTGAAAGTCCTTTTAAGTGCAAATCAGATCACTTCAACTCTCTAACAGCTTCCTGTGTCATGAAGAATAAAACCCAAACTCTTCCCCTCACACACAAGCCCTGGCAGAGACTTTACACCTCATCACTGCATCAGCCTCTGCAGCCTCTGTGCTCCAGCCACACTGGCTTTCTCTTGGTTCCTCAGTCAAACCCAAGTTCATGCCCACCTTAAAGCCTTGGTACTTGCTATTACCTCTGCCCAGAATGTTCTTCCTCTTCATCAGCTTAACTGTCATCACCTCAAAGACAGCTTCTCTGAATTTCCAATCGGAAGTAGCCAGACAAACACTAGCACACCACCACACAGCCATTATCACTGACCTTTTATTTGCTCCTTTGTCTCCCCCAGCAGAATACAAGCTCTATGAGGACAGGGATTTTCCTCTCTCTCGTTCACTGCGATAGCCTTAGAGCCGAACTGCTCAATAATTATTTGTTCAATGACAAAATGAACAAATGAACCAAATAGAAGGGGAGAAGGAAAGACTATTTCCCATTAAAATGAACAATGTTTATTATAACAGCAAAGGCTACAGGAGCCCTCTACTTCCCTCTTTTGACTAAACTACCAGGAAATTCATTCTAAAGTTTTGCGCTTGAGCAAGTCAGAGCCAGTTTCTGTTACACAACTCAAAAAAACTAAAACACTCCAATTATTACAATATTGCTATTCTGTGTACCAGCCAATTAAGATAGAAGGAGGGGCGAAAGGAAGGAAACAGAGCAACAGGAGAGACGTGACAGAAACAGAGGAAGGAGAAAGAGATGGAAAGAGTAGGGGAAACAAAGATGCAGATGGAGAGCTACACAGAGATAACAAGGAATGTGAATGAGTAACAGGCATAAAGGAAAGCCAAGAGCAAAGTGTGACAAAAGATGTAACTGGTTACTTCACCCATGGTGTTAACGTGGACTACGGTTGTCTACCTATGCGGGGGGGGGGGGGGGGGGACCTGCTAGTAAAGGGGGGAAGAACTGGAACGCCAATGATAGAGGGGGTCTTACGCGTCCCTGTTCTGCCTCTTGTGACAAGTTACTTAATTTCTCTGGGTCTCCTAGTACAAGGAGGCAGAGGAGGAAGAAAGGGTAGGGGTGGGCAGGCAGGGCAAGGCGAGATCCTATCTAAGGTCTGTCTGTTTTTGTAACTTAGAGGAGACTCGCTAGAGACAGCTCCACTGGAGCAGTTCTTCAGAGGAGAAATTACTCTCTGGATTGCTAGAATAGACACTGCCCCCCCCCCCCCCCCCCCCCGCCATCTCATCCTGTAGTCACTGTATTTAACTCAAGGTCTAGGTCAACTACTGTTCCTTAAAAAAAAGTTTTAAAAGTAAAATAAAGTTTATCAAGGAAATCCACTTGCCCACATTCTGGGCAGATCACAAAATTTTTAATTGTAATAGAATGATCTTAATCAACAAGTAAAATGTAACTTCCTCTTCCATGAATTCAGATGTAAAATATTGTCCTCAGTTGGTACACATATACAAAATTTAACATCTAGTATATTTTTTAAACTTTGTGTTAATAATGTCATAGCCCAATGTAAAGATATCCTAAAAGTTGTTGTTTTTAATTCAGACGTCTGATTTGGAGACAAGTAAGCAAAATGATTTTAGAAACTGTTTTAAAATGTTAAGCACATTTTGTCACTATTTCCATTATTTCCAGAAAGACAATAAAACTTAAAATTTGGCTCCTGGCAAAATATGCAGCTTGCTGCCAAAACTACAACTCCCTTACAGACACTGAGAATTTTCTCCAAACTTCAGACAATTCTGAAGGGAACATAAATACTTGACCGCATTCAAACTAATGAGATTTAAGGCTTTCCCAACCCAAGACAGACAATACCCTGCAACGTTATTAGAAGAATTACAGCATAACCCTAAATTCTTTGTACAGGATGGGTCCATTTCCATAGGTTTTAACAAGCAGGGGATTTCAAATTGAAAGCGCTGCAGCTGAGACCTGGGTTACAGAAGCCGAAGGCAGGACATGGGGGTAGGAGTGGTGTGATGAGGACCTTGAGCTTGGAGTCCATCTGCATCATTTCTCACACACTGTTAACACAAGGTCAGTCACATTCGGGAATCTGAATTCCCTCCAGGCTGTCTCCTATCTTGTTCATTCCTTATTCCTTAAAACAACAGAGACAGGCGCTATGTCAGGTACTGAGAATACAAATGTAAGAGTCATTCCTTTGCTCAAGGAGGTCATTCTAGTAGGAGAGAGATGGCAAAGCCAGTAAACAGCAAAGAGCTCATTCTTAGTGGATGACATTACACATAATTACAAGACAAGGCAAGAAAAGCTGTAATTAAGCCGGTTCTGGGTCAGATAATAAGAAATGACAAAATAAACAGTTGGGGGGAGAGGAGAGGAGACTGGACCAGTTATGGAAAAAAACATCATAAAAACTTTCTCTGGGAAGGGAATTACGGGGTTTTTTTTTTTTTCAATCAACTTACAAATTCCCCAAAGTAGGCCCCACTAATTGACTCACACACCCACTCGGGAAAAAATTGTAAAGTCTGATTCATCCTATAGTATGTATCTTCACATGGAAAGGCCTGTCTGTCTGCTCATTAATTTGAAACTAAGAACCACAAATGTTACCCCTCTATTAAATAATTCTCTGAGGTACTGTAGCAATTCTAAATATTTCTTTCAGGTTGAAGTTACACTTTCCTAGCCTGACTGTTTACTTTAACCGTGAATTTGCTGACTAGTAGTACATCCCTGGCTTTAGGTTCTCATCATAAAAGCTTGGTTTCCCTTCCCAACGAAAATTCTGAAGCCCTACAAGCATTTATTATGGAAGGTGAGAGGGGGTGGGCACCAGGAAACAAGGCTGAGGCAGAGGCCCAGTGAAGGAGAGAACTAAGAAAGCTGCAGTGGCGCTCACACGGGACCTAGTAGCGAGCATGGGCTCGGTCTGAGTTTATTGCTATGGTGACCATATTTGGGGCTCTAAGAGTCTTAGGAATAACTCAACACATAGCAACCTCAATGGAGATGCAAGTTAGCTCCTCCTTTATTCAAAATTGCAGAAAGTACATATGGAGATGGCTTTTCACTTATTAATTCACTGTCCATAAAGAGGAAAAGGCCACTATTTTATTCACTGTATCAAATAGAAAAAAAAGTCCTGAAATAAAATCTGCATAAAGGATGCATTCAAAAACACTTACAAACCTAAGGTTTAAGATTAAGTGTCGTGAAGTCAATAGGGCATTACGTACCATGAGCAGAAATTTAGAAACTAAACTGGATAGGCCCTCACATAACAGACCAGAGGCCGGCTCAGCACTAGGTCCTCGGGGTCCCCAGTGCTGACCCAAACACAGGCGATTCTCATTCAAGGTTGTCCCCAGATGAATAAGTGCACGTGTGGGCTGCCAGGAAGAAGGGGACGTGTAGGAGAGGAGTTTGAGAGAAACACAGTGATTCAAATGGGAGTGCGATATGAAAAGATAAACGGTATTATTTGAGGGCTTAAAACAAACTCAGCTTTTTCAAACAGTCAAGTAGCAACTGAATGAAAATCATGTGGGAGCCAACTATACATCTTGCTATGTAGAAAGAGGAGCCTCTGAGGAGTTCAGAACACTTTACAATTTCCTTAAGCTATTTGCTTTCGGTGTAGACTAACCCAGATGCACCAATCACCTGCACGTTCAGTGCCAAAATCGATGCCCTAAAAAACACGCAAATACCTTTCAGATCTAAGCACAGCAAGCAGATTCTCCATGGCTGTGAGCAGCAAAATCAATGTAATGGATAAAGACTTTTTTTTAATGCAATAGGACAGAATATAAAACATCAGTATAGCTCACTCATTGTAAAGTAAGAATTGTTTCACGAGCCTTTTGTTTCAATTATTCATGGGAATGGGGTGTGTGTGTGTGATCTAAGCTGCAACATAAAATATGTTTCTTAGTGTGGTTTACAGTGAAAAAAGCTTGAAAAACCCAGTCCTGAGATACAGCCTAAACTACTTCATGTCACTTCTTGGTTCTCCTGTTTTCCTATCACTGCTGACACTTAGAACCACTTTAGAACATCCACAGACATCACTAGAGCAAATGTGAGAAAAACTTCCATTTCACTTGGTTGGTACACAAACATGCTGGGGGTTTTAGCTCCATCAGCCAGCTTTAAAGCTCAGATGCCGCCTTGCAGAGAAACTGCACGATCAGTGCATTTGAAACATTGCTTTCCAGCTAGAAAATTCTACCCTCTTCCATACTACATGCTGTTCTGAATCTTCTGCAGAATACTGTGGTTTAGACACAGTATTATTCCAAGACTAGCACTGCTCAGCTTTGTGCTGTGAGTGGATATAGCTCCAACTGGGGACTTGGGCGTGGGTTCTAGTCTCTCTCTTTCACTAACTGGATTTGACCCTGGGCAAGACATTCGACCTCTCTGGGCTCCGATTCTTCGTCTGAGAAAACAAAACTGGAGCAGGATTTTTTTCCTAGTCAGTTTCTTATAGAGATACTTCAGTGGTTCTGCAAAAGTGAGTCCTTTGGGTTTATTCTGGCACCAAGTCACACGATGATAGTGGACAATGTCTTCAGGGACTTTCAGTGCCCCTTTTCTAATTTTTTTCCATTAAAAAACGAATAGTTACATTTTTTCAACGCAACTAATTGAAAATTTTTCCAGTACTCTTTTTTTGAGCTTTTGAAATTGTTCTTACTGAAAAGTATGTTGAGAGTACAAGGACAACCGTTAAAAAAGTGATGGACATTTTTAAACAACTACTTATATGCATAAATAAGGCTTTTCCCCTGTTGAGAAAAACAGAAATAATGCTGGGGTTAAAATGAAGTCTATCATCCATAATACTGATTTCAAATATTTGTATATATTAACAATGTTCATTTCAGTTCTAAAATTTTAGAGAGCTATATAAAACATCTTATTTTACTCAGTAACCTTAAAAAAAAATGACTCAAAACACTGTGATTCTTGTTGTTATTTCTATAATTAGCACTGACTTCATAATTTATTTTTAAGCACTCCAGCTTTTTAATTACTCCATATCAAACTTTCAAGAATTGTGGAAGATATAATAACTTATCAATGTTACTGATGTGTATCAATTAAACATTCAGTCATTCATGCAAGTATTTACTGAGCACTTAGGATGTGTCACACACTAGATGCTGGGGCTGTTGTGGGAAACAAAATAAAGTTTCCTGTTCCAAGCATTAAAAAAGTACATCCCCTTAATTCAGTATGTGGATGCAACAAATGAACACAAACTTTTCACATAGAAAGTATATGCCTTTCTATGTGAAAGGCTACTAATAAGAGGAAACTTGTCAGCCGGAGAATGGGAAAAAAAATACTGAAAAGACTTACTCAGTTAAACTTAAGAAACTTCCACAAGTGAAAAGCAAACAGCTGCTTTTTCTAGCCCACAGCTAAATGAAACATGCAAGGAAAGCTGAAAAAGATAATATTGCTATATCCATATATGGAAGACGAACAAAATTTCCAAATTCAAAGAGTTTGAAATTGAAAACGCTGTATGATTTTAGGGAGCCTGACTTGCTTAAAGACACCAAAAATACAAGCCTGCAAGGATAAAAGCCTGTCTGGCCCATTTACAGGCACTATCACAATAGCATTCTTGCCTATCAAGCTAGAAAAGGAAGGAACTGCAAACAGGAAATTGCCCTGCCCCAGCCATGGGCCACTCCTCCCTTCCTCTCCACAATTTCTATAAGCAGAAGCAAAAGCTACCTGGTAGGTTTACCAGGAAGCCACAGAGGTTGACAGAACACTGGTAGCTGACATCTGCTTCATTACTATTTTAATAAATTTTTAAGGTAAACACTTTTATTATTTTGAACCAGCATTTTTCTTGATAATTTTACCTACATTTTAAGTAACAGTTGTTTAACCTATAGTTTTTTAATGACAATTTAAAGCAGTTCAGAAATTGCAATTTATGGATGAGTTGTGAATCAGAGATTAAGGAAATGAACATGCTTGGTCCAGACAATAAAGCCAAAAACACATTCAGAGTCAGTTGGCCTGGTTTACCCTTTTCCAATGGTTTAAACACACACACACACACACACACACACACACACACACACACACACACACACACACGAACCACTTTTAAATAATACTATCCCAAATATAATTTTCTGTAAAATTCGGTAAACCACTCAGTGTTAAATAATCAATAAGTCCATTATCAGCAGTTCCAATTAACCGTCTTTGTATTCAACTATACAGAAGAACTTAATAAATACAGCATTTTGATAAGTAACATAATTTAAAGTATATAAACTTCCTAATTTCTTATAGAAGCTTGGACTGGTGGGTGTGATTTCTAGAGGTCTAGGTCTATTGATACAAATTAGACACAGGGAAATGGTTTCTTTTTTTAAAGGAAAGAGACTGATAGTCATTTTTCAACTTTTAATGGTCCAAATACAGTAAGCAAATTTTAAAAATACAAACAATTCAAAAAGTTTTAAACCTATAAATAAAACTACAGGAATAATCAACCTCAGTAGTAATTTAAAAAACGATTAGTAAAACGATGAAATATTTTCACCAATTAAATTTTTATTTTTTTAATTTTATTGAAGTATAGTTGATTTACAATGTTGTATTAATTTCTACTGTACAGCAAAGTGATTCAATTACACATATATTCTCTTTTT
Source organism: Hippopotamus amphibius kiboko (assembly GCF_030028045.1). NCBI lineage: Eukaryota > Metazoa > Chordata > Mammalia > Artiodactyla > Hippopotamidae > Hippopotamus > Hippopotamus amphibius. The sequence continues at coordinate 88,161,519 of NC_080186.1, read as the reverse complement.
CATATTCTTTTCTATTATAGTTTATCATAGGATATTGAATATAGTTCCCTGTGCTATACAGTAGGACTTTGTTGTTTATCCATTCTATATATACTAGTTTGCATCTGCTAATCCCAAACTCCTGATCCTCCCCTCCCCCACCCCCGCCAATTAAATTTTTAAATCTTTAGTGTTTATACCCATTATGCAAAGGTATATGACACTGAAGAGTTCACATGATACCAAATTTAGTGGAAATTGGCTTAAATATGGTAATATACTCCAAGAGCCTACAGTAATGCTGATTTTAAAAAAAATCTATTAATCACATTTCTGGCAATCTAAAGACAAAAATCCATAAAAAGAAGCATTTATAATGCAGAAAGTTGTTTGTCACATTATACAAAATTTTGAAAGGAATCTAAAATGTTAAACAAAGGTATGTACACTAAAGGGAATATTATTTGGTCAGGTAGGTAGCAAAAAGGCAAAACATATGTAGGCCAAGTGAAAAAAGGTTCACAACACTACACTGTAATTATACCTAAGTAAACAGTTCAAGTTTAGAGAGATGTAATTGCAAGAGAATCTTCCTACTTTTCTTCTATAATGTGGTTATGCCAAGTTTTAGATTAAATTCATTAAATTATCCTCTTTTCAAACTAGATGTTTTAAATAATTTAATCATTTCCCAACCCCTCCTATCCCCCATAAACAGCATCCTCCCCTCCACACCACACCCCCCATCTGATATCCCCTTCCCAACTTGGCTTGCTGGGGTTGGTCATCCTTGATTCCTCTCAAATCACTCCAAGTTTGACCCTGGTCCCCCAACATCCACACCAGAATGCAGGGAGCTATTTATCTTAGTATCCTCAACTCCTAGAACAAGTCCTCATGTATGATAAGGCCTGGAAAAACACTTGAATGAATTTTTATCCAAATTTGGCACCTATTACACACTTTTCCCAAATTACTTATTGCTCCTCTGTTCCCCTATTTTAAAGCTAGGCATTCATTCTTTTTTTTCTTTCTTTCTTTCTTTTTAATTTTTATTTCCCAGAGCCCACCACAATGCTTAATAGAGCTTATGTGAGCTAAATAAATATTTACTGAACTAACAAATACCTGAATACACATCCCCAAAAATGAGAAATTCATTTGGTTTAGACAGGTTCTTCCTTTAGAATGCAGATAACATCCCAGGAGGGGGTAAAAAAGACTCCTATGCACACCTTCACACCTTCCAATGAATTATCCTAAGCAATCGTCAGAGTAACAACATTCTGAGTGTTACTAAGTCAAGGAAAGATCTAACGTATAATGGGATGGAAAGGAGAGGAGACAAGTAAGACAATGGCTCAGAAAACGATTTGGAAGGCCACACAACTTTCCTGCCTAGAGGAAAGTTCCTAAGTGCTTAGAATGCCAGGTACTGCCCTGACACCTTCATGGGCATGACCCCCTTCGGTCCTCACCACAACTGTTAGGTGGGGTGTTATTATCTCTTCTTTAAAGATGGAAAAAACAGGACTTTGGATGAGTTAAATAACTTGGTCAAGACATACAAATAACAAGTGAATTCAAGGCCAAGTCTGTGGCTCTGTTGAAGTCTTTGCTCCCAACCACTACACCAGGTGAAGAATGGCGTCTTTGCAATTAGCGGTAGACTCAGAGGTATAATAGAACTGCTAAGGCCTTAAGTATAGTCTACAGAGTAAATATTAGACACAGACATGGTTAAAAAGTCTACAAACCTTAGCCTTGTCATCCTGATTCAGACATGACATCTGGTTCAGGCCAGTCACAGTTAATCCTTAATTAGACCGCTTATTTAACAATGTGAGGCCTTAACATGTGCATTAAGGAACATACAATGTGATTACCATCTCTGTTTAAGAATCCTTCACATATCTGAAAAAAATTCTTAATTCTTTAACTCTGAATTATTTTCCAATCCATCAATCATCATGGAAAATCCAAATTCTCCTTAACCTCTTTACCACAGTTTTGTGAACTGAAAGCAATATAGAAACCAGTGAGGATCTGGTTTTCAAGCATGTGGCAAGAGCCTAATTAATTCATGCTTACAATTTTAAAAGTCATCTTTTTCAAACTCACATGAGAGTATTTCGGATGCTATGATGATCTAAGCATCCTAACTCTGAAACTGAAACTGCACTGAGTATTGTCCTGGAAGAGAAACACCTTTCCAACAAAGTTGATCTGTTCTTAAAATCTGAGCCCTCCATCTCCAGGAACACAATGTCACAGCTTAGGGATAAAGAGATGCTTCATGAGTGGGGCCTCCCCTGAAATGGGTGCCTGTGATCTGCTGTGTCATTGTGATCTCCAGTGGCCACATCATTCCAGCAACTCTGGCTTTCAGATCACCCGGAGAAGGTTTTATGGATTTCCTACTGAACATGATGTACTGTATTTTATCTCATACTTTTTCATACTCATGACAGCTCTAGGAGATAAAACATAAAAAGGCTCTCCCTCACTTATAGATAAGGAAATAGAAACACAAAAGCTTCTGTGACATACTTAAAGTCATCATCTAACAGAGAAACCACAGGCAAAGCCCTGACTCTGTAGGTACATAATGTTTGCACAAGATGTCACACTCAAAAGCTAGGTATGATAGTTGCACAACAATGTGAATGTACCTAATACCACTGAACTATACACTTAAAAATGCTTAAGATTCATAACAAGAAAAAAGGATTTTTGGTAACGATGTATGGTGACAGATCTTAATTGGGTTTGTTGTGGTGGTCATTTTGCAATATATACAGATATTGAATTATTTTGTTGTACCTCTGAAACTAATATAATGTTATGTCAGTTATACCTCAATAAAAAATAATAAAACAGAAATAAAGAAAAAAATGATTAAGATAGTAAATTTTATGCTATGTGTACTTTATCATAATAAAAATAATTTTTTTAAAAGTTTATCAAAAAAGAAAAAAAAAGAAGAAGCAAGGTAGTGATGTGACTCTGTATAACAGGTACTGCCCTTGGTCTATAACCTTTGCTTTCATTCTGCATCTTTAAAGACCACGGTTGGCTCAGTCATCACTGCAAATATTTCTAGTAATAAGGAAGACACGACTTTAAACTTTATGTCCAATTTGATCATTTTCAGTTTCTCTCTGAAGTTACCCAAAGGAAGTTACCTTCCTTCTTTCTTACACATTTTATCATTCCATTATTCATTCATTCAGTAGATATTTATGGAGCATCTACCATAGGCCGGGCACAGTTCTAAACTGATACACAGTGTTCAAGTACTGAAACAGTTCCATACCAGTTGGTAAATACCCCAGTCCCCTCCACGCTGGCCACCTCGTCTCTTCCCTGGGACCCCCCTCCCCCCAGACTTCCCCATGATTCAGCACAGCAGGAAAGCTCCACTGTGGCCAGCTTCCAATTCAACTGGTGAATGCCTGGGCCTAACCCTTGATTAAGTATTTTATCACCTCCTAGACACAGCAAAGAACAAAACTGACAAGGTCCTACCCTCCAGTCTAGGGAAAAGATAATAAACAAGTAAACACACAAACAAACTAGATAATTTCAAGTAGTTGAGTGCTGTAAAAAAATAAATAAAACAGCAAGGGGCTAGAGGGTGACTGGAGGTGGGGGAAGCAAGGTAAAACTCGAGAGAAAGTCTCTCTGAGGAGATGATATCAGATCAGAAGGAAGAAGGAATGCAAAGGTCTGAGGTAAAATCATTCCAGACAGAGAGAACAGAAATATCAAGGCCTTCTGGTGGGAACAAGCTTGCAATTTCATGCTTAGAAGGCCAGTGTGATGGGAGCATCTTGAGTAAGGAGATCGCAGAGGTAGAAAGGGTCAGATCAGGGAGGATCTTAACAGCATTAGTAAGGAGGCTGAATTTCATGCCAAGAACAGTGAGCAATCATTAGACAGATTTGAAAGAGGGCAATGATCTAATTCATAGTTTTAAAACATCTGACAATTGTGTGGCAACTGGATTAAAGGGAAGCAAGGGTGTGAAAAAGAGACAATGGATGAAGCTGTGGTGGTCACCCAGGTGAATAGTGACAGTGGCTGGGACCACCAGGTGATAGCAAAAGAGAGAAAGAAGTATTCCGACTCAATATACGTTCTAGAGTTAGAAATTACTGATGAGTATAACATGGGAAGAGGAAACAAAAATAATCAAAATGACTCCTATCCTTTGATTCGGTAAGTTGCTGACAGTAGCTCCTTTACTAAAAAGGGAATGAGTGGGCGAATAAATAGGTTTGTGGAGAGAAGGAATAAAAACTTCTGCCACGATAAATGTGAGGTATCATTTAGATATATAATGTGGAGCTGCTGAACAGGCAGTTAGATATCTAATCTTGATAATCCTGTGAGGTACACCAGAAAACCCTGGTATTAACCAGATTTTACAAATGAGAAAGCTAAGGCTCAGGGAAAAAGGCTTGTCTTAGTATAAAATATTTTTAGTAGTCCACACTCTTTGATGGAGGGCTGATACCACATTTTAAAAAGAGGAACACCTTCACTGCTAGGGATTCTGAAGAAAAAACACACATACATAGCTCACCCCGTTTGGCTACACAGCTACTCTAAAAGAAGTCTTTTATGTCCAGGATTCCCCCAGGAGATTATGACTTATCCAAAAAGCAATACGTGGTGTATGTGAAACTTAACTGAGATGTATGCATGATGCCATTACTGTCTTCTTAAAATATTTGAGTCAACAAGTAAATGTACACATACAGTACCAAGTAAGGCACAAAATTCTCTTTAAGGAAAGGTTACAATTCCCGGTTTTCATTTTTATTAAGTGTTGTGTCAAAAAGCTTTCTGGGGAATACATTTCTAAAATTAGAAAAGAAAATCAATTGGGAAATGACTAATAAAAGAATAATTACACTGCTTCTCAGGACTGTAACCAGCACGTAAGACAAGCTCATGCTGTACTCAGCACTTCCTCAGACTGCTTTTCCTTCATTTGGCTGCTTTAAAGTGGTGGAAAGTTCTGCATTGGAAGATATATTTTATCCCCAAGCTCAATCATCTATTAGAGCCAAACTTCCACTCAAAATTCCCAAGGTGCCATGCTGAAATTAAGGATGACACTAAAAACAGGAAGAACGGGCATTAAGAAACAAAAAAGAGAAAAAGGGGATGAAGGAGGGGAAGAGGGGGAAGGACAGAGTAGCAAAAGACCTCCTTTGGCAATCCCTTGTGACAAAGGACTCAAGAATAACATGCTTGAAAGCATCACTGAACTCCTCAGGAAGACACGCTTGTTTACACGGCTTGAATCCAGAGGTTATTACAGACTCTCCTTATTTTAAACACAGTGTCAATTATCAGTTTCAAATAAATAGTAATTATCAAAGTAAAGTGAAAAATAAGCATGCCTGCTTAATTCAGCTTACCAGCACTTCACTGAACCTCCATGCCAACAGCCAGCTTTTCACGCAAGCTCTTAAAATAAAAGCAAGGGCCTGCCTGGCACTACAAATAATCCTAGTATCCTCAGAATTGGAAGGAAACCTAGAGGTCGTTATATCCAACCCTCTCATTTTACAGATAAGGAAACTAAGTAAAGCTAAGAAAGATAAAGTGGCTTACCCAACATCCCAGAGCCACTGTAGGATGAGAAATTGTGTTTTTGATTCTTAGTCATGATTCCAAGTACTATATAGCATGCTGTCTATGGAGCGAGAAAGAAAAGTACCAGAAGGGACGGCCCAAGGCTTTACTGTAGCCACGTTCTGATGAGAAAAGGTAGGCAGAGCTGGGCATCTCAGTTCTGGAAACAAGGCCCCAGGCCGTTGTCTGGCTGCCAGCCTGCCACTATTCTCAGCCTACACCCTGCAACGACTGACAGTCTTTCCAATAGCACAGCTGGGCTTTTTCCCCCAGAGCTTTTCGTTTGATGTCGCAGAGTCTGAAGTCTAGTAGCTGGTGCCTCCTTCCATCAAGGTCTTCAGAAGGAGGCTCTTGAAAGGTCATGCAGCAGTGAGCTTCCAGGCTTTAGACAAGCACAGACCGTCTGGAAGCATGACAGGAAAAGGACACCTCTCTCCCCTGCCTGCCCGATCCCAGTCTATATAGAAAATTCTATAAATACTCACACCAAAATTGTATATATATAGCACATTCATGTGGAACTCACATTTACATTATAGTGCTTACAGGGAAAAAATTTTTTAATCAAAATTACTTTTGAAAAGTCATGTCTAGTTATTAGGGGACTTGAATATATGCAGGATTTATATTCAGTTTGCTTACTGCAAACACTTGTACAGATGAATAAACGGACCAATAACAATAATAATCCTTCCCAATGCAATCAAGGATTTCCTCTTGTCCCAAAAAAAGGAAACCATTAACAGTCTTTAATAATCTTCCACTATACATATTTTTCCTGTAAATATCCTTTCTGGATATTATTTTTATTAAAATACCTATACAACTGTGGAATACAAGCTATACATTGCAGTCCCAAGATTCTCTCATTAGCTACTGGAAAATAAGATCCAAGAGTAAACAGCCCCTCAATACTGGTCCACGCTTTCCATTCCAGATCAGTTCCCAAGCTGCTAATAATCTTCACCATCTCCCAACTCCACTGAAAGAGTGGCCCGGATTTCATTTCACAGTGTTAGCATTCCATCAGCCTGATGATAGAAAATAATCATGAAAAAGGTACTTACGGCATAAGCACCTATCAAAAATGCTGCATTTGCTCTTTTCCGTTGGTCAAAAGAGGTGTAGTGCACTATTTTCTTTCGTGATAAACTGTATGACTAGAAAGAGGGAATAAAAAGAGTTAGTGTAATCAAAGAGACACTGCTGAAATATACAGAAAAACACCATTTCTTAACTTACAAAGATATGTCACAATCAGTGAAATTAACAACTGTTGACTTCAATTTCTACAGCATTGGTACATAAGTATTACAGGATGAAGGGTTACTAGCTCAGACTTTTTACAGCTCAATCATAATATAAGAATTGACACTATACCAAATATGTTTCTTTCCAAGAAAGGAGACTGATACAGTGGTAGATAATTAAATTATTGACATCTTTATTAGCAGGAATCATTTTTCAAGATTTACTCTTGATCTTATATGTAAAGTCTATTCATCCTTTTTCATTCCCAAACATACCACACCTACTCCCAGAAAAGCTATCTATACTTTTCATATTAGGCCATTTATTTTTAAATGTATCAACCAACCTATTTTCCCCTCCAGAAAAGTTTTAAATGCCTATATTAACTAGAGCACCAGTATTAATATTTTGTTTTTATAATATTCTAAAAAATCCCCTTTTAATTATCTGAAAATAAATGGTTAATGGGAAAAGATGAACCATCAAAAGGATTATGTCAGCAAACATCTTAATACAATAGGCATATATTAAATTCATGGATTCAAATGAACGGTTATTAAGCACCAGCTGCTATATGCCAGGCAATATGCTGCATGCTCAAATAAATCCAAAACAAGCAACATAGTATGTGGTATACGTGCTAAACATGAAAAGAAGGTAAAAATAAAAAGATCTGCTAAAATAAAATCAAATTATTAATCAAAACACAAAACAATGAGAACATGATACAACTCAATGAAATCCGCTCAATTTCCTCATATTTCAAAACAGACAAATGGCTTTCAAAATATAGACACATAAGTACATTTTAATACTTATCTATAAATTCATACTGACTACAAAAGCAGCTTTTTATACTTTATACACTGACCACAACCCACAGAATATCTGCTTTTAGAGCCCCCTTAAAAATATAGGAACTCAACTATATACCTTTCTTTACGCTGCTATTTTCTACAAGGAAAAGAAACTCTTCCAAAACTCTGAAGTCTATTCTACGATGAAACTGCCACATTCTAGCTTTAACACGTAACCACAGGAAACGTAGTTATGTGTATCGTGGCTGTGAGCCTGGAAACCCTCACCGCCCCAAGTCAGGCATTTCTTTGATAACCAAGAATCATGTTCTGAAAATGACGCTGCTCTTTTAAATTGAACTTTTGAAAAGTAAGTGTTTGCCTGAAAGAAGTTCCCTTATTACCAAAGTCCTTATTTCCAGACAAGTTTACTAAAATACCCCTATGAAATAAAGTTTAAAAGAGTACGTTTAAAAAGTAAATTTAAAAAAATAAAGGAGTACATTGTATTCGATTCCATTCAGTTGAGGTAATGCACACAAGTTATCTAAAGACTTCAAGGTCACCATCAATGGTGCTGACACTTGTCTACTCGCTTTCTCCATTGGAACTATTATCTACTAGACATTTCTTGTTTCTTTCTTTGTTTTTGCCAGTGATTTATCTCCATCAATAAGTTATGTTTTATTTATTGAAAGGAAAATCAAGGCTCCTTAATCAAAGCTTAAGACCTAAGCTTCTTCTATGATCTCTAAATCCCAAACCACCTAAAGACTGCCTTACAGAGGCCGGGCCCCCACTAACATGAGTCAGATGGGACACAGGGCTCAGCTCTTCTGGCTCCCAGCCTCTCGCTATTTTCATTTCCTGGCTCCCTACCACACTTGTGAGGTAGTTTAAATTATCTGTTTTGATGCCCTTTTCTACTAAGAGTTTAGGTTTCATAACAAACTACTGTTGTCATTTAATAATGTGGAATTAAATTTATTTCAGAAATTTACTCGCCAACAGTGACAGACTCATATTGCTTCTCTTTCATTGTCAATGGTCTTTACTGATGGTTTGTTTTTGAACTTGTTGTGTTTCCTTTTTATTTTTTTGTCTTTCTCTCCAATTTTATAGTATACGTAACGCAGAGAACCATCCTGCAACGGGGACCATGAAGCTAAGGACAGAATTCTGAAAGAAACTTTCTTTTCACTGTATATCTATACATTTTTTAAAGTAAACATAATATGAATTAAAATTTTAAGGACGTTAGAAGAATTTTTTACCTTTACAAGCTTTCAGAAATTACATCAGATAAAGAATATTCTTCACAAAATCTATCTAGAAATTTTTACTGTTTTAAAATATCTCCTATTGGAAGCTGCCTACAGGATGGAAACATAATTGACTTTTTTTAAACATCTGTCACCATACCTACTCACAAAAATTTTTTTCTTATGATGAGAATTTTCAGGACTTACTCTCTTAGCAACTTTCACATAAACAGCACAGTATTATCAACTGTAGTCACCATGCTGTATATTACAATAACTGACATTTTTAAGTAAGAGTTTTCTATCTGATTTTTAGGGAAATTTTTAAAACTCCTAGCATTTACCTTGCTTAGATATTTTGGAATGCTCAGGTAAGTCTCAAAAGTACTACAGTCAAGAAATAATCTTCTGGTTGAGTGAAGCTTGACCAATATCTCCGAGGTCAGATCACACTGTTGAGTTCTCACTCAAGGAATCAAAACTAATTCAAAGTGAAGGACAACAGAGAAAAATTCTATATATTACAAGCCCTGTCCGCATTTCCCTCCTTGTCACAGCCAGGGCTTCCTCTTACAGCTCAGCTTGCCCTAGTCTTGCAGCAGCTACACTGTTCAACAGAAGAGATATTCTGATACCAGAATGAAAATTTTCAGGGATAACAAAATATTTTGCCAATTGTTTAGCTGGTGCTTTATATGATTGGGTTGATATACACAAACTCTTTAATGTGTTCTCCTTCCAAATATTAGACATGTCCTCTTAAGAACGAAAACAAAAAAAAAAAAACAAAAACTACCTATTACATATCAAAAAACCCTAGAAGAAACAATACTATCCATTGGAGACACTTATGACTAAAGTGCTTTTAGAGGAACACCTGGCTCATCTTTTGAGATCTTTCATGGAAGAACTTTACCATGCAAGAAAAGAAAGTCCTGCAGACAATAGGACTCTATTTTATAAATGAGCCCAATAGGTATTTTCTCAAGTTCTGCCCTAATATCAGGAGAATCTCATGCCTCCAAATTGGACAGTTGCCTCCTCTTACCTGGCTGTCTCCTCTACAGTCTGGTATGCTGGCCAAGCCCTTCATGGAGCTTTACTTGCTAAATCATACCATTACTTCTGGCTTTCAGTGAGCTCCTTGCCCTAATATAGGTTCTTTCTGCTTTACATGAAAAGCTTAGAGATTATGAAAACACTAGGTACAATAGCAAAGCAAAGTTAGAGATTGGTAAGACGAATATAGTCTTAAATATTAAGGGGAGGATGTCATAGAAGGAATACTAAGACCTCTGGACTGCAGCAAGGCTGCACATGACCCATTGCAAATTATAATGTGCAGCCACTATCCACACTATATTGTAGATGTGTATCCGGAAACTGGAGTACATAGCCTTCTGAATCTTCTTAATCTACGTGGACACAGCCAGCCCTCTGTTACAACAGCAACAGCAACAGTAATATTCATTGGTCCCTTGCTACATTCCATCATTTCTCAAAGCAGTAGCACAGTGCCAGAGGGGTCCACTTTCACCAGACACAGAGGGATTCCCAAACCAGAGGTCCTGGGCAAGGATGAAGTGTAACGAGCATGCTGTGTCTCTCTTTTACCAGGAGAACATCAGCCTGGAGCCATGGAGGGCCTGGCTTACCTCCCCTGACCTACAGCTCCTAAGTCAGATGGCAGAGAGTTGACTGTTGTCTGGATTTCGGGAGAAATCCAGAACTCTCTCACTGAGCTTGATAACTTGTGTAAACCTTAATTCTCAATTAGAAGGCCATAACAAGTTTCATGGTTCAAAATTTAAATAATTCTCAGCTTGAATTGGTCAATAATTTTAAAACTTTTCAGAATTAGAAAACAAACAATTTCAATCTAAATTATAATTTATTATTATATTACCCTATTGTATTTTTCACCTGGAGAGCTTATTAAACACCGACTGCTGGGCCCCACCCCTAGAGTTTCTGATTCAGCAGGGAAGGGCCTGAGAACGCATTTCTAACAAGTTCCCCGGTAATTAATACAGATGCTGCTGGTCCAGGGACCGCACACAGAAATCCACTATGCTAAGATATTGCTAAATTTTGGAGAAGAGCTGCATGAAAATGTGAGAAAAGTCCCCACCCCTGGAAATGTCCTACATGGATCCTAAAATACTGCCCATCTGGTCAAGTAGCCCAAAAAACATTTGAATTCTTTTAGGAACTCCAAATCATGCCATATGACTTTTAAAAGCATGTTATAAAAAAACACATTTCCCCAGATTCCTCAGAAAACTTTATTACAATTTGTAAATTCTTGCATTCCAGCTGATAACATCTAAGGAGAAAGTTCCTCTAATGATTCAGTAACAAGGCTGCTTTAAATGGTGTTATTCCAAAGCTTCCAAATTCAGGTGCTCTCAGAGGCCAAGAATTTGAAGTGGGTCAGTTAGCAAACTAGAAAAGCATGCCCTACCCAAAGCAGACCTAGCTCTTGTGCAGGAATCTGGGCCCAAACCAGATACTACAATACTTCAGCCAGAAATCCATAATTTAATGAGAACTTTCGTAAACTGCAGATGTTGACCATGGATTCAAACTTTTTAAACAGCATTCATGCCAAAAAAAAAACCCACGTCTGTGGACTGAAAGCAGCCCATAGGCAATCTGTTTGCTGGACCTGAGTGCTGGGATACTGCAGCTGAAGAAAGTCCTAATGGTTCTATCAGCATGAATTGAGCAGCTGCTGTGTGTCAGGCACGGTGCTGAGCAACATGGCAACACAGGGAGAAGAACCCCCATCTCCAGCCTCATAAGCGCTCACAGTCTAGTGAATATTTGATGCTAAACAAGGGGAAAGTATTGACCAAGGCTTATTACAACGGAAGAGAATAACTACTTAAGGATGCATTCACAGCACAGCAAGGTTCAACCGAATGATCTTAATTACAGGTACAATAATTGTTTCACTTCACCAGGTAAAAAAAATAGTAGCTAAAGGATGGGATTTAGTATTGAATATCTATCAATTAACATAAGCATAACCATGGAAACTTCCAGACCTGTATTGCTTCCCTGGGTGAGAGTTAAAGTTCATGACAAGTGTGTAATATAGCATATAAATGCTTGATGGTACTTGTAAACCAAAGTACAATGACTGCCATTACAGAAAAATACAAACTAACATGAGGATATTGACCCCAGACAGACATTTTCTATCTCAGAAAGGAAAGCTATGTGAAAGGTTGCATTCTAGTGGGTCACTCCTTGTGAAAAACAAGCCACAGCAACTGAGGGAGAGAAAATGATGACATGCTACACAAATCACAAATACCCCAGGCTATCCTTGGATTATGGTGACAGACACAAATCATGCACTTGCTCAGTTTAGGTCAGGAGACTACAAACTGCTTAACTATTCAAAATCAAAAGGCGATGCAACTAAGCTCAAAACAAACAAAAAAAAAAGAGTTAACGGCCAATTTAAAGAAACAGATTTTGGCGGCAGCCTTTCAGTACAGTTGTCTGCCATGCTTAAGAGTAAAATCTTCAGGTCGTGCGGTTAGAATGTGGTGTTTAATTAAGCTGTGTCAATCAGCCTGATTGAGCTAAGGAAGACATTAGTGCAGCCTGGACAATATGCCCTTCAATTAAAAAAAAAAAAACAAAATAGAACCCATGCACTTCCCTAAACAAGCAAGCTCTGCCCATGATGGTGGTCAGATTAAGTAGAGTACAGCACAGGGGCCATGGTGACCAAGGCATCATTCTCTTACAGGTGACTAGGCTAGCCCAGTAATGGCCGCAGCAATCAGCATCTCCATAGCAACCAGTGGTCATCCCATTGCAAAAGCGATAAAATGAACAGGTCTTCCTGTGAGCAGCCATGACCTCTACATGTTTTACCTCCAACTTTCCCAGGAAAGGGATATTCTTGAAAATTTTCTTTGGCTGTACAAAACAAAATATGGTTTATGTGTTTATTTAGAGCTAAAATAAAACAGGTTGAATAGTTTATTTAAAAAGAAAACGGTGTCTCTTTACGGTCCATTTTGTTTCAAACCCAGTATGTTTCATTGAATGAAATGACACCTTTGATTAAAATAGAAGTCGAAATGTCAAGAAAAGCTGCCCCTAAAGATTATTCGATCAGGCTGATAATATAGTTGAAGGCATTTGGGGATTCTCTATAAAAGGTGGTTTTCTGGCCTGAGGCTTCTGATTAGACATAAGGGCTCCAGGCCTTGTAAACTCTATGCACACTCACTCCCATGGGAATTAACACTGTTTTAGCACCCTTGATGCCTCTTTAAACTACATGAACTCTCTCCAGAATGTAGCTTGCTTTTCCTGCCCCCAAAAGCCCATGAACCTGCAACAGAAGATAACCTCATGAAGAAATCTTCAAAATGTTTTTGTATTTATCATAAGAGGGTGGTCTGATCACTGTATCAAAAGAGTTCTTGTATACAACCACCTGAAACCATGGCAGGTGCCCGGTTACCAGATAGGATTACTGCACTGATTCATTCAGCAACAAGGACATTCCCTGAGCCCCCGCCATCTGCCAGGTACTTTCAGTGCTCTAATACAATCATCTACTTCACCATGCCCTCCTCCCGCACCTTTTTTCTTTTACCCTGAAAGGGCCACATGGGATGTTTTGCACATTTAAAATTACATTTCTGTCATTATTCTTTTAAATCTTTTTAAAATAGTCCCCAATATTACTGTGATCATCCTGTTGATTCATAAGAGCAGGTATTAAAAAAAAAAAAAATCACTGCCCTAGAAAACATCCCCTTTTTTCAGCGATGCTCTTAGATCTTTTTTTCCTGCAGGCTGGGTTTTTATTTTTCTCTGAGGAAAAGTGAAATCAACAGTTAAAACTGTATTGATTATTTTAGGAAAAGCCGGTTCGGTCATATTATGTTTATAAAACTGTCAAATTATTGAACCAGTAACTGAAAGATTTTCTTAACTGATTAACTTTGTAAAAGGTACTCTGCTTTTCAAAATCCCACTACCCTGTCTTTTATTACTAGTCTTCTCTTTTAGAAGCTCATATATTCTAGCCCAGTGTTCTTAGCATTGTCTGTGCCAAAAATCCCTTTGAGAACCTATTAAAAAGTTATGAATCCTCTCATAAGAAAAATGTAAATACATACAAAATTGTATATGTAATTTCAGGAGTTTATGAATTCTTTGAAATACCAGATTACAATTTTTGGTCTAGCCTATCAATCACTGATGACATTATAAATTAAATAACATACACAGTTTTGCAAATTGTTCTCACTTCATTAAATCTTTTCTCTTTGATTGATTCCCTTATTATGGTAACTTGACTAGAAATAGCAAACTACAACCTATTACTGTATAACTCTTAATACTTGCACTTCTTAAAGTATAGTTTAAAATAAGATACAACGTTTTTGCTGGTGATGGTGGTTTCTGTCCTTGGCTTTTTAATCTAAGCAAATGTTTGATGGATAATGTTTCATTTTAATTCACATAATTAACATGAAGGCCACTGGGAATAGAATGTACACTAATACACACACACAAAAAATAGCAATAAATTATCACCTCAAATCATCAACTTGGAAAAAAACCCTTTAGATATATAAAATATAAGAAATTTGAGTTTGGAATAGAATAAAAAAATATTACCTATCTCCCTAAGGTATCAAATAAAGGGGGAAAAATCATAAGAGCTTTATTGGAAGAAATAAAAATTTTCAAAGGAGAAAATAAAATGCACCTAAAAGAGTTAGGAAATCACACAGAAAAAGAATTCTAAGAAGTCCTTTGTTAAAAGAACAAAAGTTATTGTATTTATTTTAACAAAAGTTGTTTTTTAAAATAGTGCCAATTATTCAGAGAAATAAATGAGTTTGAGGACCAAGTCAGTGCCATCAGGTTGGGTATTTATCACTAGAGCAGCTTCAGTACAGCAAGGAAGATAAAGGTGAGATAGCAAATGATTAAGAAATCAATGCCTAGTAAGGATGTAAACATACTGAGGGCAGGATATTGAAACCTCTAGAGGCAAAAAGGATGAAAGAGGATCCGTAAGTCATGGGGATCATGATAAGATCAACAGCAGTTTCTGCGTCTTTAGTGACCCTGTGCTGGACACTTGAAGACACAGAATTATAAGGCATGCCTCCATCCTTTAGGAGCCCAAAGTCTAGTGAGAAGGACAGATGCAACTGAAAATTATAACTGAAATTATAATTAAAATTAAAATTATAACTCATCGATAACAGAGATCTGCACAAAGAATTACGGGAAAACAAAGGAGGCACCTCCCACCCTGTCCAGCAGCACAAGGAGATGCTTACTAGACGTGGCGGTGCCTGAACAAGGTCTTAAAGAATGGGGAGTCATTAAACCCGAGGGCAAGCGCACTCCAGTCAGACTGGATGTCACACACACTCGTGTGGAGCGGTGATGTGATTCGGGGTAAAGTACAAGACTAGGAGTGGCAGGGGTACTGCAATCTGCAGTAAATCAGTAGTTAGTGCATGAAGTCACCCACTGGGAAGATGCCAAGAGTGGGAGTTGTCGAGGTGAGCAAGACAAAAGGCATGGAAGTAAGGTGCCAAAGGTCTTACCAAAATGAGTGACCGTGGGCTTCAGACAAGAGATATCAGAAGGAGGCTTACAGCCTAAAAGAATAGGGAGGCTGATGGTCTGGAGATTACACAAGGCTGAGAGAGACAACGTAGGAGGTGTGTAACTAGGAGGGTACGTTCAAAATCAGAAAGCCTAGAGTCTGGGCTCCTGGAGGCAAGGCAGCCAGAATGGCAGGAACAGTCATTGGAGCAAAAAATAAGCAGAGGAGCTATGAGGCCACCATGGGACCACAAAGGGAAACCGTCAGGGCAGTGCTGTTGGTGAGAGCAGGAAGAGGATAAACCAGAGGCTGCAGCTACCAGCGGAAGTGGAGAGAAGAGTATGAATGATGCAGTCAAGGGCCTGAGAATCTGGCCCCGACTTCACTTTGCAGCCTTGGGCAAGTCACATGCACCTATGAAATCGGAAGCCTGGACTAAATGGTCATTTAGATTCCTAAAATTATATCGGATAGCTTCCTCATATGGAAATGATAGCTATGAGGCTGAGAAGGTGTTCATAAACTTCACTGAAGAACTGTCTATATTGTATTTCGTATCAAAATTCATAAATGTCACCTTAGTAACTTTCTTTTGTATAGGACTTCAAAATTTACAAAGCTCTCTTACACATATTTTCTAACCTCTATACATATATAATCCTAACCACCTTTCTGAGAGAGCTCTATAATGCCTAGTTTAGAGCTGAAGAAACTGAGATTCCACAAGGCTGAAGCGACTGCAGCTTTGAATCTGTAAAGTCTTTTTCTCCTAATAAAGAGACTCTCCTTGGTATGCTTTATTGAGATAACCCATGACTTACTAACATTTAAAATTCATTTCCCCAGCAAGTAACAAGGGGCCCACTAATTATACTAAAGCTAAAAATTCATTTCAGGCATCCATCAGATCACCTGACCACTGAAATGAATCGAGGGGACTGTCTGAACTTTATTAAATTTGTATAATGTTGAAAGAAAGCTTTATAAATGAAAAAAAATCAAAACAAGTCCTTGTATATACTTACCCATACTGTTTAGCATAGAATGTCATAGAAAAAGTCTTAATTCAATCCATCTACTCTTCTGTACTTGTTTTATAGAACACTGAGTCAGACCAGAAATTTTGTTTTTCTAATAATGATTCCTTTCTCTTCAATCACTCTAGATAGTAGACAGGTTCCACATTGTTGATTATAATATCCAGTTCAAACCAACTAGATACTAACAGGACTAATCAAGAAAGTGAAGAAATTCGTAGGTCCTCAAAAGGAAGAAATGGATTTCAATTATTTATAAATTACCCTTTCCTTGTTGATTCAGCCATTAAAAGTCCATTTAACATTTTTTATTAAATTCTTTTGGGGATATTATTTGGATATTATTGTAATCCTTGGTGATTACAAAAATTTTAACTTTATCTTTTAAACTACAGGCAGTAGCTTCTTTTCTAAAAAATGTAAGTAGGTTTAGTTAAAGGAATGTATTTTCAAGTATGTATTTTCAAGTACTTATTTTCAAGTCAGATAACACTTCAGAAATTAATTCCCTAAAAAGTTGATTCCGACAGATCTTACGTTACATGATTTTTGACTTTAAAAAAATCTCTCTTTGGTATTATTCCACGTCCATTTAGCACTTTGAGATCAATGGCAAAAATCTGTGAATTCATATTTTACAGGAAATTCTCCCCCACAGACTATCTTTTATACCTAAGTATTCAATACAATAAAAATCAATCAAATCGAAAAATTATCACTAAGCAGATAATATGTACAAGGCACGGTACTATGCCACACCAGTAACATCTTACCCAGAAGAAAGATTAAACTATCCAAGCATTATAATTTAGTGGTTATCCTTAACAGCAGGCTGTATAGATTTCACCTTGCAAACTGACATGTTATGCTTAAGATCCTCATTTAGAAAAGTGGGAGAAAAAGATAAAATTTCCTTCTATGTGATGAAGTAAGTTTACCAACACTAGGAATATAGATGTCACTTTTCCTCATATATGCTTAGAATTTAAGAGGGAAAAAAAGCCACATATAAAATAAAATTTAAAAAAATAGCGATGAATAGTGAATGTGTGACCCAAATTTTGTCGTAACAGGTAAAATCCATGCTCTATTGCTGCTAGTTGATCAATGTCACTTGGCTGTTAACTCTACAGAGATGACATTCAAGAAATACACAAAAATTTCAATCTTGATCAGACAGAAGAAGGTTACGCTCCAGAGCGCCTGCCGTGCACTGATGAGCCAGCCCCCTTCATCGCCTGGTAACAGTGTCCAGAAGCAGACCTGAAGGTTTCAGAAAAATCATCCTAGGAGGGAATTTGATAGACTCATTAACAACAACCTGAAAGGATTTGTGCTTTCTTTCTTAGATCACTAGTCCAATGACTTCATTCAGCTCATGTTTCCATTGATCCTGAAAAATGAAAGAGATGAACATGTCCTTTGCGGGGTAATCAGGTAGATCCATTTCAATTTCTAGGTGAACGACTCACTTAAATTTCCTACGATCAAGATTACCTAACTGTTGGGGCGGGTGGGGGGGACAAAAAAAAAAAAAGATTACCTAACTAAATGGTATGTGCACAGTAACCCCACTGGTTAGATTTCACAGTCCAAATTTTTAATACCAAATTATAAACATCACCACAATACTCACTTTTAGTTTCTTGTTTAGTTTACAGCAGTATCTGTACACCATGGCCAGGTTCAGAGGTCCAAAATCTGCATAGAAACTGAGATTTTTTTTAAAGTAGTATTTAGTAAAAATATAATTTTCAGTAACATCAATGCTCATTTTTATTTTCATTAAAGTTGCAATCAAGTTTCAATTATCTTCAAGAATAAGGATCAGTATATAACTGATTCATAGTAATCTAAATAACGAGTGATTTCACCCTTCCAATGCTCTCTAGTTGCTATAACCAGTCTTGTAACAGGGAAATATTTGGACAGTTTTGAGTTCCACCTCCTTTTATCTTCCTGCCAGGACATTAAGTAAAAGAATTAAAAAGCAGGCACTGAAAGAACTAACATGAACAAAACATATATGTGGCCTATACTTCCTGGTTTTATTTACCACCTACTTAGTCGTAAAGTTCATGTACTCTAGGTTCTAATTCTGACTATTCCATTCAAACCTTGCTCTCAATTCTCAAGTATCTTAAATCCAGCGGTCCTTTTTTCAATTTCATTGTATCATATAACACCCTGGCTCATCTCCCTCTCTCCACCCCTTTACCTCTCCAGGATACAGTCATCAGTCTGCAGATCATTTACTGTCATGAATTAAATGATAACACTACGGGAAAATAGATGGCTCCTAACCTAAGACACAACATCAGTTTTTTCCACGTTCAACTACCTGCTGGACTTCCCATCTATAGGTCCTTCCATCACCTGGAACCCAGCCTATCTTTCTTTCAAATCAGCCCTCCAGACTGAAAACATTTTGTTTCTCCCAGTCACTCAGACATGAAACCTCCTAATCACAACAGGGCAACAAATAAATATTAATTTAGTTTTTATATATCAAATAAGCTACTATGCTAAGTCATCCCTTCCTTTTCTATTCCTGCTTTAGCAACAAAGTCCAGATCTTTCATCACCTCACATCTTTAGTGCTTAAATTCTCTCTCGCCTGCCCAATCTACCTGTATTCCACACTAGAAAGTAATCTCTATAAAATCTCACTTCTCACATATCCTCCCACTGTTCAAAAATGTTTAATGGCTCTTTACTCCCTTCAGAATAATTCCTTGGCTCAGAAATCAAAGCCCTACACACCACACCCCTAGCTTCCAGGCTGAGCGCTCCTAAAAGGTCCCACATGGAATTCCAACAAATACGTCCTTTCCTCATTCCCAAATACTCCACGCATACTCTTCATTCAAGCCACTGTTCACATTGGTCTCCTTGCCTGGAGTGCTCTCCTTTTCTCTTTCTACTCCCCTCTAGCTTCTCAAAATCCAGTTCAAGTCCTACCTTCTCCACTCACCCTAGGAGAAAACTAACCACCCTTCTCTCAAGTTCCCAAAACTTATCATCTGAGCCAATCTTTTGGCTCACAACACATACTATCACATACCATAAATTATCTTTTTAAGTGTAGATCCTACCTGGCCAACTACAGTGTAAGTTTCTCACTCAGGGACTGTATCTTATACCTTATATGCTTAGAAGAATGTCTTGCTCATAATAAACTTCAGCAAATGAGTCTTAATTATGAATATTTTACTCATTAATGCCCAAATTTATAGCCTAGACTATACATTTACTAAATATCAATGTTTCAAAAAAAAAAAGCATTCCCAAAAGACCCTTATTTAATTTTTTAAATAAATATTAGGAGTTATTTAATTTTTCTGCTATCTAAATTTACACTATCATAGATATGTCATTAAAAATCTGCCAATAGCCTCCTGCCTTACTTAAGCAAAGAATACTAAACTTGTATATTTTATCCATGTTAAACAAGTTGACAATATTCTGGCCCTTATATTCAAGGTAACATGAAAATCAGCTGTCCCTGCACACAGGCTTCATGAGAGTAAGAGCAGAGTTACCGAAAAAGGAAACCTGCAACAATTTAAAATTGAAAGTTCTTGATCTATTTCTAAAGTCCCCAGTGTGATGCTGTGCTCTAAGTATAAACAAAATACCCATGAATCCAAAATGAACTATGCCTATAACACTTAATTACTGACCAGTTCAAGCCCTGTTGACAAGAATCCACTCAAAAGAACCAAAATGAAAAGACTGTACAAATAAGCACCTACCAGCATTGATTGACAGGCTTGTTTTTATCACAGAGATTTCCTTGTCCTTGGGTTATTGTAGGCAAAACTCTTAACTAAAATACTTTATTTTTTGCTACTTGAGCATGAATATTGAGACATAGAATTTTAAGGTAAATCTGGAATTTTTAGCTAAGATTATTTCAGCTTTTTTAACACACTGTGAACAAATTTTAGAAAAGCTTAAAGAATTCAGGTCATCTAATGCCAGTTTCATACTAACCATTACAAGCCAACTTCTATTCCAAACTCAAAGCTGTTTCTAACAATAGACCCAGCTTAGCCACATGTACTTTTGGAAGCAGCATGGTTAATGAACACACTTATTTCACCAAAGACCATGAAAATAAATTAGTATAGTCTAACAACACAGGAAAAAGTAAATTACATACAGACCTTGCCCCTGAGTTGATCTGCATTCTCCAATATGGCAGCCACTAGCCACATGGTGGCTAATTAAATTTAAATTAATTGAAGTTAAATAAATTAAAATTTCAGTTCTCCCATCATATTAGCCCATTTCAAGAGCTCAAAAGCCACATGAGGCTAATGGCTACCAAGTTGTACAATACAGATATAGAACATTTCCATCACTGCAGAAAATGTTCTGTGCTGATAGACAACACTGATCAAGATTAAAACAACAACAACTAGAGAAATATAAACAAATAAATTATCTTAAATAACTAGAGAAATAATCAAATACCATGAGTAACGCAGAGATGAAATGTTTAAGGACAATGTCCTTCCCTTTCAGGGGCCCACATTTTTCCCGACAGTGAGATTAGGCCCTAGTAATTCTTGTCCCTTTTTGTTCAAAGGGGTCAAGTTTCCAAAAAGGCAGTTTAGGACCTAGAACAGGAGAGGATGGAAAAATTGAAGAGGACCTAGTCCCCACTCCCCTTTACAGTCCCTGAAAGAGACAGTTTGCTATAAGAGTATCGGACAGCTACAATGAAAGAGGTATACCTCTATCTTGACCACAGCCCCAGGTTAAGGGTAGAAGAAAAACAAGCAATCTTAACCTAGAAGGTTTCTAACCTCACAATATCTTTAAGCTCAATGGGCTTTTATATTCTACAAAAGGAGGGATGGCTTTCAAGTCACACTAAGAAATTCAGTCAAAAATTTTGCACAGCCAAGAGCAATTTAAACAGATCTTCGAAAGCCAGAATTGTCACAGACAAATATAAAGCCATCAAACTCTATGTTAAGGTCATTTTATATATCCTTTCCTTACAGTGCTTACAGTTCTAAATATATATATATTTATAACAATATAGTTTTATATATATATATAATTTTCTAACAAGCTAAATACATTTCTGAAAACATCAAGAGCATTGAAAAAAAAATGGTCACAGCTGTTCACACCATGCTAGGTTATCACTGCCTTAGGTATAATAAAATGCCACGAACAAAGAAGACACCTTCCAATAACATGCCTCTTTGTAAGAATCTTCCTCACCAGAGATGGGGAAAATGCAAACATGTTTACAAGCCAGACCATTAACTAAAGGGAAATGTTAAAATACAAAAATTAAATGATAGCAATTGAAATAAGTCAAATATGCTAGAAGGTTTAAAATATGTACTTGAGCAACTTGGAACCAAGGCAGGAGAATAAAAGAATTGGGCTCAGTGTAGAAGAGGAGAACTGGAAGGTCATCAACCTGAGGACAGTGAAAATGGGTAGGACAAATGGCAGAGATAAGCCCTGTAGAGACACAATAAAGAAACTCAGGGCTGAGTGGGCTCCTAAGCCTGAGGTTAAGGAAACATGACAGTGTCTTCTCCACCCTGGCAATTTCCAGAAAGAGGCCTCCACAGCCACAGCCAAACAAGGGCCCCCACTTTTTTCTAGGGTGGGGGGAAACTTGTCTCATTTGGACAAGGAAAACCATGGATATATTATTTTATTATTGCAGAGGACCCTGAGCTTCCCCTCCAAATGCATGCATGAATGGACAAATGAATAAGTATCCCTCATCTATATGTAAATTTCCCCTTGTAAGGCTGGCAAATTATGGGTCAATAACTAGAATGAAACTCATAAATTAGTAAGTGAAAATCAGTCAATCCATTTTTTTATTCAGTAAGTGTAAACAGTTAAAATCAAATTCTTGCCTGTTTTGATAGGAAAGAAATGAAAAGAATTGGGGTCCTGAAAGTGGGGAGGGAAGGGAAGAGAGGGTCATCTTCCAGGGAGGATGAAGAAATGGAAGCCCAAGTACCAGAACAAATGTTTACCAGGGTCAGCCACCACCCACAGAAGGGTAATAGAAGGGTATTTGAAGGGTAATAGAAGTTGGGCCTGGAAGCCTTTATGTTATACCCTACATGTCTAATTCTTCTCACCAGATTTATGAAGTTTATGATGTATCATTCTTTTGTGTCTGGTTTTTCTAACAAACTCTAATTTAAGTGGGTCCATTCCTAGAGGAATCATTGTTTAAAGCACAGTTGTATGTACCTTATTCAACATATCAGAAGTTTCCTCTGAAAGCTGTCAACTCCTTAGCAAAAAGACAAACTATATTCCAAGCAACACTCACTGAACAAAATTTATGACCACCTACTCTGAGCAAGGCACTACAAATTAACATATTAATCAGAGTACTGACAATACAAAAAAAAAAGATGAAAAACTTCTGTAAGATCATCATAAGGCATGGCAACTCCAACTTTTTTACCAGCACTGCTGACGTTTCTTCTCTTCATTCATTCACTCACTCACTCAAATATTACTGAAAACCTGATAACTACCAGTCCTTACCCACAAGGAGCGCACCACCCAATGACAGACAAGCAAACATAATTATCATTGATAAATGCTAAGATAGCAGTATCCTCCAAAGCACAGTGAGATGTGTGTGTGTACATATGTGCAAAATTTTGGTGAAATTAATCAGCACTGCCCTCTGGGCTATCCACTATACCTAATATTCCCCCATCACTAAAATATTATTATCAGCACCCCTCCAGTCTGATGATAAAGACCCTGTACGTGGCTGAAACGCACAACGATCACATTTCAAAAAGGTCTCAAATGCTCAACAAGCATTCATCTAGGATCAAAGTACAAGTCTGAGTGTTTGCTCAGATATCACAAACCACAGTCACATTGATGTCAACTTTCTAAGGAAGAGAGGCTGCACAGCTAAGAAGCTTCCCAGCTCCACATCAGTCACCTAGGGACTTACGGAAAACTAAAGACCACTGGGAAGCAAGGGGTTCGAATCTCAGCTTGATCCCTCAAAGTCCCTGGACTGATGTCTTAGCTTCTCTGGGACTCCACATCCTCATCTATCAAATGAAAATGCTAAATTAGATGGCTTCTAGAGTTCTTTCCAGCTATTATATTGTATTATATTACTTTATCCTATCATTTCACATTTCTAGCCATTATATATAACATTATTATACTATTTATTAAATATTATATATATATATATAAAATAGTCTAGATTGTCTATGACTCTAGTTAACCATATTGGACAAACCATTCAAATGTTTCTCCAGGGCTACTCGCCCTGTCTGATGCCCTGTGCCCTCTCAGTGTGTTGGGTTTGGGTACAGAAGGCATTTCCCTCAGAGTGTCTCCTCAGAGAATGGAAAGAACCTCACAGCTTTCTCCCTGAAATTCACTATGCTTCCTACATAGCCGGAGAACAAACCCACAGTGCAGAGAGTGGCTTCATGAGGTAGGAACCTTGACATCAGTACTATGTACTTCCCCTACATAAGGTAAATAGCCTACCTTATGTAGGTAAGTAAATTTGTCGAGATCGCAAAGGAAGGAGAGTCCCCAATATCAACTCTCACTCCTGTCCTTTGGTACATTATCTAGGTCTTTAGGAAAGTCCAGATACACAGCACTGGGAATATGAGGAACCCTTTGCCACTTAACCACCTTATTAACCTGGGGCAAGTAGCAGGGCTACCTAAAGTTTCAGCTGCCTCTTCTGTAAAATGGGTTAGTGTTGCTGCTTTGCCTTAAAGCCAAAAGACAGAATAAATGACATCAAGAAACCTTCAGCATCAGGGTCTGTAATTCTGTGGCTTCCCTCTTTGGAAGAGGTCAATTAATTAAACACCCCTTTGAGTCTCAAATTAATGAAAACAAAAGACAGCATCTTCAGGAATGCACTGGGAAGATTAAAATTCACTCCCACAGACACATTCTCAAGCAGTGTAAATTAACCCCTTTATTTAATGGCAGGGATTGAAAGCAAGAGGCCCATGCAGACAGTACGCATGTGACTCTGGTGAAGGAACGGGGACTGATCCCCTGTACGTCAAAGACTAACCTTCCTCATAGGTCATAAAGCAAGTGAGGCCCTGAAAAGGAAGACAATTACTCTAAAACCCAGCAATGATCACGTCACCTCTTAAGCTCTTAGAATTAAAACCAAAATCCTCAAACCTGCCTGCGAGGCCCCGGGTGATGTGGCAACTACCCATCTCTCTCTGGGGACTCCTGTTGCACCATGTCCCCCATTTCAGTACTAGTAAGCTCCAACCAAGCTATTTCTTTTCATTCCTGCCTCAGGCCCTTGGCACCTTACCCTCCCTGGCCTAATTAACACCATTTCACCCTTCAGGTCTCAGCCCCAGTCACACTTCCTCAGGAAATTCTTCTCTGATCCCTCCCCACCGCTACCCCCACCTCTACCCTCACCCCACTTCACACACACACACACACACACACACACACACACACACACTCTCTCATACGCACACACCCCTCCACCCTACAGGCCAGTTTTCATTAAGTACTTCCAAAAAACCGTAGGTCTTTCCTTCAGCATACTTACAAACAGTCCTATGCCTGAACATTTGATTAACAGACTCCCTAAGGCCCACTGGACTATAAACTCCATGAGAACTGGGTTGGGTTAAAATATGCTCACTCATGTATCCCTAGCACTGGGCACAGAGATGACCGAGTAAATGAATGAACGACTGACGTGGTTGGTTCACCTGCAAAAACACCGCCTTCTTCCATTTAACCCTTCTAAGCTATACACCAGATTAAATCTGGGGAAAGATATCAGATATCACATTTTACTAGCTTTGGGTCCAAAATTAAACTAAACAGGCAGAATTCACAAAAATAACCTAAGAAGGAAAGGACGGGGCGGGGGATGGAGAATGGCGAGGTCATCCACCTCTCCAGCACAGGGAGAGGTTGGGAACACCCATCCCCCGCACAGGCTCCCCTAGGTCCTGCATCTCTACTACTGGCTGGCTCCCCACGTGACCTGCTCCAGAAGTAACCCCCAATCGAAAAAGACTCACCCCAACCATGCATCATCCCAACTCCTTTTTTGCTTAGCAGCCCCTTCAACTGTATCTGAGAGTTTTGCCAAGTTAAAATCATCCTAAACCTTTACTTTTGGGTTCTCTGGAGCTATAGGCAATCTGCTGTAGCGCATATAGAATAAAGCACAACAACTGACACTAGTTTAAGGGTCTGACAGAACAGGAAAGGCACTGTTTGACAAGCCCACTACTCACAGCTCCCTAGAACAGACCTTTTTAACCCTTTTTCTTCATCTCACACTTAGAAAAAACATCAAATGTTTTAGCTTTGCAGATTAATTCAGCTGTCGATGATCAATCATTTGATTATGAGGACTAACAGAAATGCTCTATTAATTCCACACTCTCAAAGAGAAATGTATAAAATAAGAAATCAGTTATACATGGATCCCCAAGCCAGAAATCTCAATCTGGAATATAAGTGAGAATCACAAGTAAGCCTAAAAACAAGTCATACTGTTTCTTCTAAAGCCTGCCACAAACCCATACCCTTTAGCGATGTTTATAAGACAGTCTTAGACGCACTCAGAGTCTATTTAGCCTTATATTGTACGAAAGGCTAATAAGATGTGATATCTGATTTCTATGCCCATAGTATATTAGACTCCTCAGACAGATCACAGTCAGCTACTGGTGGCTGGTACATCGATAGTAATGTCAAAAGCTAATCCAACAGTAAGTGGCACCTAGAAAGTACTCATGGTAGTTAGTCATCAACAAAAGCTGACTGAATAAATTAAAACCACTAAAAGACAAAAGACATTTAGCAAACAGGCAGCACCTGCTACATAAGCAGAGATTCCTGTATTCCTTAGGAGCTCCTAAAACTATCCTTGAATTACAGTGAAACTATACAACCAATATATTCATAATAATAGAGTCTGGGTATTACAGGAAAAAAAGCAAATCATAATCAGTAAGCTCTTTAAGAAAGCAAAAATGTAGATTCATTATAGGAAGTTTTCCGTGAATTACAAAACTGCTTTGATATTTTAAGATGTGATTTTCCAACTCTTTGTAGAAGCTGCCCCACTGAAATGCCACATTCCCAGACAAGACTAGATAAATACATTACGAGAGTATATCCATCAAGGAGAGCAAATTTGAAATAAACCATCTTTTCTGGTTCTCCAAAGAAAATTAAATTTTATAACAAAAGAACAGGTCCAAACTAGCAAATTCTTTAACTCATCAATAGGATGTGATCATCTTTAAAACCAAAATATTAAATTAATAGATTAATAAATGAAACACTTTATTCAAAAACTCTAGTTCACACAAACTATTTCCCATAGAGGAATTCTCTATCAATCACTAATCATCATGACCCTTGACCAGATTTTCCAAGTTGTTGAGCACTGGGACTACCACGTGCTTTAACAAATAGAGTGATTTTTTTTTTAAGCTCTTTATTGGAGTATAATTGCTTTACACTGTTGTGCCAGTTTCTGCTGTACACCAAAGTGAATCAGCTGTATTTATACATATATCCCCATATCCCCTCCCTCCTGCGACTCCTTCCCACCCTCCCTATCCCATCCCTCTAAGTCATCACCCATCATTGAGTTGATCTCCCTGTGTTATGCAGCAGCTTCCCACTAGCTATCTATTTTACATTTAGTAGTGTATATACACGTCAATGCTACTCTCTCACTTCATCCCAGCTTCCCTTTCACCCCTCACCCTGTGTCTTCAAGTCATTTCTTTACATCTGCATCTTTATTCTTGCCCTGTCACTGGGTTCATGAGTACCATCTTTTTAGATTCCATATATATGAGTTAGCATATGATATTTGTTTTTCTCCTTCTGGCTTACTTCATAGAGCGATATTTTTGATGTTTCCCATTCAACATCTGATTCTCTGGTGGTCCTGGAAGTATTTAGCTGATTAACAAAACCAACTATTTTAACGTGAATTGAAACTAAAGCTTAAAAATTTTTTTAAAGAAACAATGAATTCCACACTTAAGCCCAACTCAAATCGTGAGCCAGAAAGGAACTTGAGATCAGCTGTCCCACCCATCTCCCCAGACTTTAAACAAGTAAATATCTAAATATCCAGGGCAGGCATTGTCTATTTTCTGCTTAAAGATCACAAAAGACAAAGACTCCTCTTTTATTTTCATTATAGACCCCTCTTTTTTACTTTTCTTCCCCATCCCCAAAATAAAACAAAGCAACAGAAAAGGCAGCTCTTCCTTCTGATTTACAGACCATGGCCTACTTTAAGGTGTCACTTTCTCCCAACTCCCCAAGTCAGAAACCTTGAACTTAACCCTCAATTCCCCCACCCCCTCATCTGGTCAGTCCCAAATACAGTCAATCCATCCTCTTCAGCCTCTCCCCGAACTGGCCTTTCTGTTCTCATTGCTACAACCATAATCCAGTCTTGCCACAGCCAAACAGACACCCCACCCCCCACCCCGGCCCGCCTCCCAGCCATGGGAGTACTTGTTCTAAGCAGAGATCTGCTCAGTCTCTCTGTCATTCATAAATCAGCAGAACTGAGATCCAAACAGCTTTCCATAAGCCAGTCCCCAACCATGTTTCCAGCCTCACCTGTGACCTCTCTGCAATTCAAGTATTTTGCCTCACCTAACAGAATCTTGCTATTCCCCAACACTGAAATCTTTCTTTCCACCTTCGTCACTCACTCGTTCATGCAGCTAAAATTTCGTGCACACCATCTCTATGCCAGGCACTGGCCTATGTGTAGGGACACAGCGGTGAAAAACAACAGGCAGTACTTGTCCTCACAGAGATCATAAAATATACTCTTTGCTCTTACACACCCTTCAAAAGCT
The DNA here is from genome assembly GCF_030028045.1 of Hippopotamus amphibius kiboko. NCBI lineage: Eukaryota > Metazoa > Chordata > Mammalia > Artiodactyla > Hippopotamidae > Hippopotamus > Hippopotamus amphibius. The sequence goes on along the minus strand of NC_080186.1, from coordinate 88,133,031 downwards.
AGTTCAAATATCACAGTCTTTATATCTTCTTCCTTTCTTGGATTTCTAATATGCACATTTACAGCTTCTGTCATATATTGCCTTGCACTGTATTTGTTTCTATTTCCTTCTTTATATATCGGTGTATCCCCAAAGCATTAGCACAGTGCTCTGCACCAAAATCTGTTCCATCTAAATGTTAAGTTTCCTCTATAGCTATTTTCCAACCACTTACAACTTTTAAATTATGCTTTTTTCACTTCCCATAAAAACATGTCAAGAGTCTTTTTTCTTTTTCTTTTTTTTTAAGCACAAAGGTATATTAAGCTGTGACTAAGTAAAAGTCATTTACTTTCAGCTTTGGAATGTGTTTATGAACTTACAAATGAGAACATCTGATGTCTTAGGGATCTACTTCAAACACAATGATGAAGCCGCCCTGTGGTGACTTGGCCGACAAAGAACTTGGACAGCAGACAGCTCCTCACTGGACTCTCCTGCAGTCCATTTGGATACCTCTCTCAGGCTGCCAGATTAAGACTAGCCCTGTCAGTTTTAACGGAGTCCTCAGCAGCTCCGTTAAATTCTGCATTTTCACTGGGCTTATCTCAAGCAAATTGAAAGAACTGAGTAACAATTTGTCCTTATGAAGAACAGAGACTGACTACCCACTGTGAATGCCTAAGAGGTCAAAACAGCAAGTACTTAATAAATCAATATCCTGAAAGTAAAAGCTGACTCCAGTGGGTCACAGAATTAAGAACTGACTGGTGAATGTACACAGATATGTCTATTTCCTCATCATGTATACAGCATAGTACTCCTGGTTATGTACACTGGTGTGCACATACACAAGCACACACCTGAAACTCATGTGTTCAAAACAGAGAGTGGAAAAAGTGGCCCTCAACAACACTAGGTGATTTCTGCAAGGTTAGGATGGGAGGAAGGAGAAAAGGGGAAGAAAGTAGAAACTTTTACCATCTTTTAAAAGTGAAAGAGTTTTCGGAATTTTTAGGAGAATGCTATGCAGAAATCATTACATCTTAAGTTACACTAGTTGAGCAGCAAGAACATTTCACCAGACAGCCTGCAAAATGTTTTCATAGGCTTATAAAAACTGGGCTTCTTTTATTCTCATCTCTCCTATTAATATACAATGATAATTAACTCAACTTATTTTCTCTCGCCTTTTTAGGTGGGGCAGTCCTCTGAGAGAAGACAAGGCAAAATTACACCCTCAAAAGTGGAGGTGTGGAAAAACATTTTATTTACTACCACACATTCCCAGATACGGCCTGGACATATAGCTGTGCACACAATGTCAGCAGAACATTTCTTGCCAAAGCCATCACCACCCAAGTTAGAAGGGCCACATGAGCCAGGGAGGGGCAAAACTGTTCTGCACCCTCCCCAACAACCTCAAGCTCAGGACAACTGGGAAGTTGCTGAAAGCATAAAAGCATGACTTCAGGGCAAATGACCTTAAGCTCTACATAACCCTCTCTGGGCCTCAGTTTCCTCATCTATAAAGTGGTGACAGTAACAGCACCTAACTCCTAGCGTTGTTCTGAAGATTGAGTAAATGTGTATAAAGGATACAGAACACTGCCTGTCACAGGACTATAAATATTAGCTGTTGTTATAATTCTATTTTTATTCTCATGGTGAAATTTGTCTCTGAATTGAACTATATATCCTGTTCTGTCTATATCATAGCAATTTATAATGAGAGCTGAGGTACCAAATGATGGCCCTACGGCTCCATATAAGATCACATAGCTGTGTATGTGGACATGTGCTTACCTGGCATTCAGCTTTCCATTAAATTAACCTACTTGTTACACATTAAATTTAAAATAAAACTTGAAAACCAAGAGGGTTTCTTCCTACCTCTACCTAACCTAAATATTCCATTCCCACAAATATTTCCAAGTAAGAGAAGTTTTTCTGTATTTCTCTCAAAAATGTCCTAGGCTCACATTTCAACTCAAACCTATGCTACAAGCTATATAAAAGAAATCATTCTTCTATAAATTATTTATCCAAAAATTCCCAGTTGCATTAATATCAGGCTGCTTTAATAAAGTTTAAATGAAAATTGAACATTTTAAATTATTTAAATCTTCAAGTTAGCTAATTAGTCCTCATTAGAGGCTACTCATTCTTTCATGCTAAAACATTTGGTGAAATCCTTTGAATCATTTCAGAAACTGCTTAATGTTCAGTCCCCAGAGTATGTCCATGAAGAGTTCTCCCCTGCATTTTCAATACCTTTCCTCTGCAAACACAGAGAGAGAAGAAATGAAAATGAACAAGACCTCTATACTCTCCTTTACAGCAAACTGGCTTTCTATGCGTAAACACCCAACCCTACACCCATCACTGCTAGGAGGGGCACATAAAGGTTATAACAATTAACATATGTGATTTGGCTAACTTTTGAGCCAAAAAAAATTGAGCCAAGTTATAAAAAGTAAGCCTCTATTTGGATTACATGGCCCAATTCCAAAACCAAAGAACTAGCCTTTCTGGAGAGTTGCGCATTATTTGTAGCTTAATGAAATACAGACAAATCTTTGAAAGGCGCCCTTTTTATGGGGCAATTTTTTTCCCACAAGTGTGTTAGTCTATACTCTGATTTTAATTCTGATCTGTGAAATCATAACCCAAGGACAAATGTATGCTTTATTATCAGCCAAATTTTACTAAAGCTGCTCAGGCCTTTATATTAATGTGATAAATTCTGTTTAAAAATCAAGGAGAAAATTTAGAGTTTCATTTCTAATAGACAGCCTGACCTCATAAGGCCACTTTGTGAAATCTTCTCCACTCACTTCTCAGAAGGTTGGCATTATGATTGAAATGGCAACTAATGTGTGTCCAGAGTCTAATATTTAAAGAGTCTACTTCCTGATTCAAGAATAATGGTTGCATTTCCAGGGTGATGATTTAGTGAGAAAGGCACTTATGCATTCAGCAAATAAGTACCCAGATACAGGGCTGTACAAGGGCCTATGTGACTATGTATACTAACATTCCCCTTTCCTTAGAGACACATACAATCTGATATGACAGTCAAGGATTTCCTCGCCATAAGCTGTCCGCCACAGAAGAACCCAGATATTACTCATCCTCCTAGGGCCTTCATGTCTCTCTCATTCAGTACGTCCCAGGAGTGGAGCTGACCAGATGGACCCCACTGCATCTGTCCCTCTCCCCCATCTTCTCTCTCCTTCAGCGTTTGTCCACCTCTTTGGCTGCTCATTACCACCTCTTTCCCTTGCTCCTCTCATCCTGGTCATGCCTATGAAATATAGCCCTTGATATTTTCTCCTTCTCCCCAGAAATCACATCATTCTCATGCCTTTATCATCTCTTTGGGGAAAACTCCCAAATTCAAGGAGTCCAAATTGATGTGATATCCCACACTGACGTGCACATCCCTTAAATTCTTTAGATCCAATCTGACCAACATGGAATGCCTGATCTCCCCACTAAAGCCAATTCTTCTGCCCTACTTCTTGTTTCAGTCACTGACCCTAGCAGGTTCACCGTGACCCAGGCTGTCTTAAAGACTTCTTTGACTCCTCTTTTTCCTCAGCACCCCACTGACCCACACACCTGATCTGTTGCCAAGTCACATGGATTCAGAGCCCTTCTTTCATCACCACTGCCACCTGTTCTAATCTAGGCACTTATTTTTTCCCCAGAACATTTCAGAATTTTTCTAAGTGGGCTCTACCTCCTCTCTAATCCATCTTAAGTGATGCTATCATATTAATTTTTTGAGAGAAGATATATGCACTCTAGAACCAGAAGGCTTGGTTTCATATTCCAGGGCTACTAATTCTTACTTCTGTGACCTTGGGCAAGTTAACTAACCTCTCTGTACTTTACTCTCACCATCTGCCCACTAAGGATGATAATAGTAGCTGCCTCCAAACTGTTGTGAAAATAAAATAAATTAATAGTTGTGGAGCACCTAGAACAGCAACTGGCATGCATTTAAATGCTTAGTAAATGTTTGCCATTATTTGCAGCTAGCATAGGTCCAGTCATACCCTGGACTGCCCCCAAATCCTCAACAGAGTCCCATGGCATACTAAGGGAACCCTGGCATTCTATCTGCCCAGCTGACCTTTCAGCTTCATATTACACAGCCCCATTTGAACCTGTATACACAACAGGCAAATCAGAGGTCTTACTATTCCCTGAACACACTCCAGAGCCTCCTTCTTCACCCTTGCTGTTCCCACTTCTAGGATCTCTCCTCTCATATCTCTGTCCATCCTTCAAGCCAGTCTTAACTCCTTCATGAAGCCTTTGCTAAACCCCTTAACCAGATGTGCTCCCCGCTGACTGTGAATTCCTCCCAGCACAGGGGGTTATATTACTCTGTGGCAGTTATCTTTTCTCTCCCTCTCACTGCAGTCCTGTCTTTCTCCCTGCAGGTTTGCAGCTCTTTGAAGGTAAGGTGAATCCATCATCATTGTATTCACTACATCCTCTAGCCCTGCGTAATATGCTGAGGTGACCAAAAACTGGAGTTGTGGGTGATCAGAACCACAGCCATTACCGTGGCGTAGTAGTTAGGCACCTCAAACAAAAAGAAGTACACACTCTGCCCAGACTGCGGTCCTCACCATAGTTTCAAATGGCATCAAAACTCACAATACACAGTGGATGGTCTCTCCAGCAAGTCTTTCTTTACAGGACACCAGAAATACAGCAGCATCAACATAAGAAGAATGTGATTTGTAGCCCTATCCTAAAACACTAACATTAAAAGCACACAAAGTATTTTCTTCATATATCAATATTAGAATAAAAAAAACCACTGAGTGCTGTGTTTAGTTGACTAAACATAATTTTCTGCTAGATCTACCATCTAGCAATCCCAAGAGAAGCAACTTAGACCTCAATGCCTAGAGCTTGTTCAGTGACATATTAACCTCTGGCATGTCACTGAAGAATTGAACATAATGGCATATACACGGTCCCTACCCTCGGACTCACGAGAGGTCCCCAAACCCTACACTTAGAAAAAGACAGCCACAACAATTCACATTCCCAACAACAGAATGAACACGCCATAAACACTGCTGGCAGTGACATCATCCAGGTACCGGAGGTCAGGGAGCAGGCAGTGCAGTACTCCATTCTGTCTAGAAGCAGAGCTGTAATCTGACACCAGGGATTTAGACCTCTTTGCAGCAGCAACTCTGGGCATTCATGAGCAGCACCAAAGGGCTCTTTCATTACCACTTTCACTTCAGCCATTCAAGGAGCATCCTGCTCCCAGCACCACTAAGAGAAATGTCCTGAAGACATCAGTTTCAAGAATCCCTATAATGAAGTGACAATTAAAGATTGTTTTCCCTCAAATAAAAGATATGCTCTTAAAGGTTGAGAATACTCTCACTCTTCCAATGCCTGGTGGTACCCACAAATTCTTTGGCAGAACTGCCAAAATCCCTCCTAATAGGACAAGCCCTAGGAAGCTTACTAGAGTGACTATGGTTCATTTAACTATGTTCATTTAATTGCATGTTTGGTTAAGACAACAAGAAACTAAAATTAAATGTTTGTTAGACTATACTGGACTACTCTGAAACACTAGCTCTTTTAATAAAAGGACCTAATTAAGTCAACACAGCCTTTTTATTCTTTATTATAAATTGCTTTTATGAAATAGAGATTTATCTCTCTTTCAATTAAATTTTTACTATACTATATGATATCTTTTTCCTGTAGATCAATGCTTTCACAGAAAGCAGTTCTCCGCTTGTATCTCACACTCTCAAATCCTAATCACACAGAGGCAGGGTAACCAAAGAATGTAAATTAGCACTCCTATACCACTTCCTCAAAGCAAAAATAATAATACCATGAAGCTTGCAGCACCCAAATAAAATAACTGAACAATTTACCAAACAGGTAAAATCTTACTCATAGATATGACTTGGATACAGCTACCTCCAGCTAAGTGTGTCCTCCTTTCCAAATATGAGCTGCACAAACAAAAGCAACCTGAGATACAACAGAAGCCTCGTGAACTGTAAAGCTGAAGCACCTATGATACACACATTGCCCTGTACTCTGTAGGTGCTCCCATAAATACTCTTTGACTGATTCACAGACCTGTTACAGAATCTGGCAAGGACAGAGGGTGCAGTCTCCCTGGCCCTGCTCTGGGGAGTGTCAGGAATCTATGGTTGCAGTTTATTGTGGTGGTAGGAAGAACTAATATATAGATAGAGGTCTAAAAGGAACGAGGGGATGACAGGTTCAAACTATGTTAACTTTCCCTGCACCTCTCCCCAAGCATCTGAGCCTAAAGAAATTGGGTTTGTTCCCTGCACTGCTGGGGGAAGGTGAGTAAAACTGCCATAAATGTGCACAGCGTTTCCCTACCAAAGAGCCAACAAAGCTACATGGTTGAGAAGAAGAAAAAAGAAACTTACTTTTCATAGATCAGCTCCTCATCGATGGAGAAATAGTGGGTATTTACTGTGCTTTTTGGTCTATTCCTTAAAGTAGCAAAATATAACCGATCTGAAAGACAAGTTTAAAAGACAGGAGAAAATATATGAGAAGTAGGGAAGCTGGCGGGGGGTGGGGGGGGTGCTAATACACCAGGATCAAGATAACAACCGCTACCCATTATTTAAAGACCCCTTTAACACGTGGAATTGTTGCAGAAACCTGATCTCTCCCAGAAACCAACAGAGACCCAAGAGCACATCAGCTAGAGAAACGAGAAGGAGGCCGACGGAGGGACTCCGCGAGGGGCAGAGCTCCCATATCTCCCTCGTTTCAGGCCAGCGGGAGCAGGTAGAAGCTGAGGGTACCCGTAGAACTGGAGATGCAAGTTTGGTTCAGAAATCTCCAGACCGCAGCAGCTGAGGAAGGGGAAGAGAGAGGCGAGCCTCTCCCCTGCAGCTCCGGAGACTTCAAGAAGAGGAAGGGAGGAGAGACTTGGGGTGTGGTTGGAGGTGTCCCGAAAACCAGCAGTACTAGGATAAAGGCAGCCGAAAGGATCCCCCCGGAGCAGGATCCCCACGAGCCGCTGCATTCAGGAGCCCGGCAGAGGCCGGTGCTGTCCCACTACCCGGCGGGGAGGCCTTCCGAGGGTGCTGCAGAGGGAACCAGGGACCCAAGAAAGACAGAGAAGCCGGAAGCAGGGGGTCCTCGGGGAGAGGATAGTACCGAGAGGGGACGAGAGCGCGCGCAGAGACTGCAGTACGCTGGAGGCCCAGGAAAAAGCCGGAGACAGTGGTTGGGACACAGGAGCGAGAAGTGAAGAGTTGGGGGCGAAGGAGGGTTGGAGGATGCGGGCGGCTGCTCCTCACCTTTCATGAACTCGCAAGCCCCGATTAGTTCCCCTGACTCCGCTGCCATCTTAAGCGAGATACGAACGGGGGAGAGCTGGGTGGCGGCCAGCTGAGGTCACCCGCCCCCGGGGGCTTCCCCACTGCCCAGGAGCCGGGAGGCTTGCAGTCCCGAACACCAAGCCCGCGCGAGAGAGGCAGCAGGCGCCGAAGGCGGAGGCGGCCGGGGGGGTCAGCGCGCCGGGCGCCCCGGGGACATTCCGTGGGGAACCCGAGCGCGCTCCGAGCGGGGGGCACACGCCCCGGGCAGTGGCCGCGCCGCTTCGGACCCGGCTGCTGCCGCTGCTCCGCCGCCGCCGCCGCCGCGCCTGGGAATCGCAGACCAGCTCGCACGGCCGGGCAAAGTCTTCCCCCGGCTCCCAAAGTGATCATGGAGGAGGAGACGTCCGGCCCGGATCGCGCCCGTGGCTACTCGTGCGGCAGCGGGCAGGACTCTGGTGCCCGCCGGCTGGCAGCAGCTGCTCCGGCTCCCCCTTCGCCACCTCCTTTCAGCGGCAACTCTTCCTCCTCCTCCTCCCCCTGGGTCCGCCCCCAGACCTTCCTCCCCGCCCTCCCTCAGCCCCCTCCACTTTCACGGCTCCGCGGCCATCCCTTAAAGGGACAGCCCCGCTCCTTTCTCCGCGCCGGCCCCTCGCCCCAGTTACCAGGCGCCCCGCGGGTCACCAAGACCCGGTTGCTAAGGCTTTGTTGCGGTCCACCAATTGCTGTACAGGAAACGCGGCCTTGGGCCCCGAGGAGCCGGGCGGGGCCTCCAGATGAGAAACTTATGAATGAAACGGAGGAGTCGGGAGTGGTCCCGGAGGGCGCTGCGGTGGCTTCGCAGGCAAGGAGGCGCCCGCGCCCCTTCGTTTTCTGCACCCGCGAAGTCTTCTTCCCATTCCAGATTCTTCGTCTCTGTCTCTTTCATTCTCTACCTCTCGCCCCACTCACCCTTGTTCTTCTAAACTCTTGCATGCGCGTGCACACACACACGCCAAGATCTCAGGTCTCCGTGCCCCACCTTACCTATAGCTAATCTTTCCACCAACCCCCATCCCCACCACTGACGGACCTCTCTCTTTATAAAAAATAAAATTTAAGAAGAAACCCTACCTCCTAGCTTAGAAGAACACCTACTGGTTTCCTCTACACATATTGGACTCTGAAATAACTTGTCCTTTGTTCTCACGGGGTAAAACGTTCCCATTCGGTTCCCCACGTCCTCTCATTTAGGTCCCCGCTGTGGGCGCAAAATCATCACAAATACCCAACCTTTAGATTGCTGTGGTCCCGGAGGGGGGCGGGGCGGAGGAGCGAGGCCAGCCAGGGGGTGGGGAGGGACTAGGGGAGTGGGGAGAGGGCCACTCGTCCACGGGGAAAACTAACACAGAAGCATTTCTTTACGCAGTCTTAGCGGCAGCGCTGCTGGGAGTGGTTCATCTCAGATTCGCCCTTGACTTGCTTCTGTGCGGCTTCTCGAACAGCTCGAGCAACTTTAACGCCGGGTGTCCTGCCGGCGTGCCTAATTAGAGGGCAGTCCCTTCCATATGAAAATGGCGCTACAGACCCATCACCGGAAGAGCATGCGCCCTGAGTGGCTTCTCCAGAAACAGAAAGGGATTTGTGCCAGCCTCCGGTTTCGCAGTCGTTTGTTTACCTCGTGGAGGAAGGGAGCGCGCCACAGAAGAGTCGACTGACTTTGAAGGAGCGCTCTGAAGCCAACCGAGTAAAGCTCAGTTTACCCGTCTCAGCCTGTTCGCTTTGCTAGCTATCCAAAAAGTTAAGCAGCCACAGAAAAATGATACACGAATAGTCAGAAGAAATATTCTGAGCATCTCAGTAATTCTAATAGAACATGCCCTTGCGAGATAGTTAAAAGAAAAATCTATTCTAACACCCAAATCTTTAAACTCTAAGGTAAGAACCATATAAATTTAAAGCTGGAAGAATCACTAAAGACGACCTCCTACCACCCCCTAATCTTCCCACGAGGAAAGACTATCCCGAAAGAGTTTTTAAGACGGTTAAAGTCCTGAAAAGATGAGTTGTAATGAGTCTTCCACACTGCTGAGGTGCAGTGTGTGTTTCCTGGGCCCCCGGCCACGGCTATGGAATTCTAAAGAACGAAGTACCTCTAAATGTATTGTCGACACTCAACAATTACTGGAATTTTGCCTGATGTTTACTCCCACAAATCATGTGTCAACAATCATGTTAGCCAATTCATATTATTTTGTTGAAAAGTTCTAATTGAGACTTTATATGTGACAGTTATGGAAAAGCAAAGTACTGTATATGAATGTCTCAATAAACTTACCCACTTTGTTTAAAAAGCTCATTCAACGATGGCAATCTATTTCCAAATTTGATGATGCAAAATTCATGTAGACTCTAAATTCACTTAACAAATTTCCTAACAAGTTTTCATCCAAGTGTTGTATTAGAAAAATTGCATTAGAAAAAGAAGACAAGGTTCTCACTCAACACATAAACATTTAATTTTACTAAGTAAATAGTCTAATGAAAAGAACTCTGAATCTATACTTTCGGAGAAGTTAGATTTAATTAAACACCTCTCGTTATTTTCTAAAATGAATTTACAAAAACATTTTCTTTCATATAATTCTCCAGCTTAGAAATTTTGGGCATGAGGAGTGAATTATAACCTGAACAAATAGAAATCCTTAAAATTAAGAACTCAAAATGAAGAATTTTATTTTTCCTTAGCACATTTACAATATGAGTATTATAATGAAATTTTTGAAGTTAATGAGACTATAATTTTTTTTGAAGCTGAAGGAAAGGAAAATAAGTGATAGTATAATCAAATCTCTCTGCACCAAAATCTGCACAATCTAAATGGTATTTAGTAAAAAACCTACAAGAAAAATTGTGAACAAGATAGTGCACACACAGTACGCATACATGTCAAGGTTCTAATGAGATCATAAAACACTTTATTCTCTCAATTATCATGAGGTCAAAGTTCCTACTGGTTGTAGTTTCATAATAAAGGCATAATTTCACAGAATATGGAGGAAGATAATGGAAAAAAAGCTTCTTTCTAATCACTCAATATAAATGTTAGGCACTGACTTTTATCTTAAACAACAATAAAGAATGGTGTTTCACACATAAAATACTAGGAAAATTAAGATCTCACCAACTGCAGAAAGGAAGGTAATGTTATACATAGAAATTTAGCTAAGTATAGAAGTGTTTCAAGTTTGAAAATAACATTTATTCTAACTCTGCAAACATAGCTTGAATCCTGCCTCCAGGGCCCTGAGAGGTAGTCTGCAGCCTATGCTCATGCACCTACAGAGCTGGAAAACTCACTGCTGGAGGCAGCTCCAAAATATGTTGTCACCCTCTGGTTCTAATTCTGCCCCTTAAGGCTGTGCTGAACTCCCTTAGTTATTCTTGCACGTGACAACTCTGCAGGAATGCAAAGGCAGGTCCCTTAGAACACTTCTTCCCCTTTAGTACTTCCCAGATAAAAATCCCCATTTTCTTCAACCTTTTCTTAAATTACATGGCTTCAAGCCCCTTTGCTGTCCAGTCACTGTCTTTTCCATTTCATCTGTATCCCTCATAAAGTGTGTCCCAGAACTGAAGGCAGGCCAGTGGTGACCTGGTGTGACCAGTTCTGAGGTCAGAAAAAAAAGCACTGATGAAGATTCAGATGGGAACAAAAGCATCAAAAAACATAAAAGAACTAAGTTTTATTATTTAGTTGCAAAAAAAAAGGGAAATATTCTCTCGTTGGAAGAGTGGGGGGAAAATTGATAAGCATAGTCAAAGGGCTGACGGCTGTGATATTTACATATTCTGTTCTTTTAAAATTATCTTCATTTCTCAGAATATCTAATTTTTTTTTAGAATATCTAATTTTAACATGCTCTTATAGTTGTTTGTTCAGTCATAAAGATGTTATCTAAGCAAATAAAAGGAAATATACAGTACATACTTTAAATTCTTTCTAAAAATTAATTTTCAGTTTAATTATGAACCTAGGGGCAGTACAAACCTACACTGCTGAGTAATTTGAAATTCAAAGTAATCTGAATTGTTTAAATATTTTGATAAATTACTTACATAATGCCAAAAATAATTTAAAGCAGCTTTTAGTAAAACATATACACAAAAAAGGTCATTACAGAACAACCAGAATACCAACAATTTGTAGATAACGTGACTGCCCGCAGACGCTAAGATCTTGGCCTGACCCAGCCATATTCTGCATCACACTAATTCTGTTTAAGGATTTCAAGCCAGAATCAAAGATAGCAAAAACCAGAAGGCACCCAGCAGATCAGCTAGGTCCAGTTTTCAAACAGACTCCATGGAGTCTAAGGTAGCAGGAGGCCCCACCTGGGGATGGGGGTGGAGAGGGAAGGATGAGCAGGCAGGGCTTTGACAGAATATTGTAAAAGATTGTGTGTCAAAATAGAGGAAAGAAAAGAGAAGAAACTGAGGCCCACAGGTGGTAATCAATTTTCCAAAGTTATGTAGCTGCTTGGTGGTAGAACCAAGGCCAGTATTCCTTATTTGGTCTAATACCAGCAATCTTTTCTCTGTTTTCCCCTAACTTAGCTTATCTAACATTGTTTAGCTCATAGGTTCTGAAACTTTTGAGATGATAAAATATCAAGCAATATAATGTATATTAATAATGTTTTTTCTTCCAAATTTTAGAGAAAATGATTTAAACTTAGAATGAAAAAATAAAAGATGTTTCATTATCTGCCACTGTTATTATTCTCATGTGGCCTCTATAAAAAATCTGAATTATTTTTCCACCCCTATGATTTATGAATACTACAACAGCATTCTACAGAACATAGTTTAAGAAATACTGTTTTAGTGAATATTAAATAAAATAATTTAATAATAATCTCATCCTTGACTAATGTCGCCAGTAAAGAATAGTAGTTTTAGAAAGTAAAAGAAAGTTCCATGGGTGGGTCAATATACATACAATTGTTCAATTTATTGACCACTTTGCTACCTTTTTCAAATAGGCTAAATGCGGTTTTTAAATTTATATAGGTTATCCATGTACATTTATCTGTCATTCCTACTCTTTCTGGAGAAGAAATAAAGAAGTGAATTTTTTTCTCCAAAATTATATAAAATCATAGTCCTTACACCACTTCTCACCCTCATCACCACTACCTCGACTTACCACCACCCCCTTTACCATCACCCTGATGAGAAATATCATTAGTGAGCTCATGTTTTAATCTCATTTCCAATGTTCACTCCCAATGCACATTTAATATATGTCTCTACTATATTCTGTACATGTTTCTATCTGGAAAATAATAACAGTTGAGTTTCATCTAAAACTAAGCAAAGCAATTTATATCTCAGGTCTCACATCAGTTGCCTATGAAGTAGGTAATATTATTATTCCCATTTTACAGTTGAGAAGACTGCCACAAAGCAGATGCTCAGTGACTATTTGGAGAATAAATAAATAAATGAGTAATTAAAATGTGGAAGACGAACTTATGTGAATCGCTTGTATATGTAAATCAGTTACCTCTGTAGCCTAGAGTAGTGGAAAAAATACTGGATTTATAATCAGAAGCCTGGGTTTCAGACATTGCTTTATTACCAACTGTATGCATTATCTTAGACTATTTCCTCTGATGTTCAATGGGGATCATAATCATTTCTAACTCAGAGGAATAATAGTAGAATTAAATAAGACTACCATGCTGTGATGCCACTATATACAAACATTTGTTATTAGTGTTAAAGCCTATATTAAATACTAAATTATTTCCAAAATACAATGTTCACAAGCCTCAAATTATATCTATTTGGATCTAGGTATCACTAGTTAATTTACTCCTGGATTAAAAACACAAGCTAAATATACACTCACTGAGAAGCTCTTTTTATCAACTGAAGACAATTCCACAGGATACAAGTTAATGTGGTCTTTCATTTCTGATTGCCTGTGACATGGTACTGTCCCTAGAATGTGATTGGGGCCAACAACCCCATTTAGGCATCCTCCGTGGATTCCTAAACTCCCCTGCTCTGGCTCACGTTCTTTCAGTCCTTCTGTTCCAGAAGCCTGGAACACAAGTGTTGTGCCTTGTGGTTCCCATGGTGCCCCTTGGTGCCCCTTTGGAATCCCAGGTTTTCTGGTGCGTAATCCTGTGCAGAAACTGCAGGAGAAAATAATATTTTGACAAACTAATGGGAGACCCTTGGTTTCCATTTTCCAATCACAAAAGGCTGTACAATTATCGAACAGATTCCTGATGGTTGTCCTTGCTGATGCTGTTGTCACTGACACCTATAACTGTATTGATTCCAGTGGGAAAAAACACACAATATCTTCTGTGTACCAAGCCTTCCTGCGTGAAGATTCTATGTTATTTTTCAGATTATATCTAAAGTATAATTTGGACTTGTTAGTGTAGGCTAATAATGATATGAATCATCTAATGTGCACACAGGCAAAAATAATGTCTGCTTATCCTAAAATAGTTAATATATATTTTAGGTAAAACCTTTCTCTTCATAATCATGTTTTATTTCCCACAACATCAAACATGTGTTTTCTTTTTATATTTATGCATTCATTCATTCAGCAACTATGTACTGTTTACTATTTGCCTGGCACTGTACTAGGTGCTAGGATTACAATCAAGAACAAAGCAGGTTGTTTTCTTAAGGAATTTACACTCTAGAAAGTGATCTAGATAAGCAAGCAGGCTCCATAAACAAGACACGTGATAGGCTGGAGTAGGTACAGAGCATTAATTAGTATGCTTTTGTGGAGAACATTAGTGCTGAGGAGTGAGGAAAGGGTTCTCTGCAGAATCCTAGACTTGAACTTGAATAGGAAGGAGTTAGCCAGGTGGAGGTAGCCAGATTGTGGAGCGAGCAAGGTAGCAGGGGAGGTGGGAAGGAGGAAGATGCAAGGAGAGAATCCCAGGCTGAGAAAATAGTATGTACACAGGTTGGGAAACAATCATGAGAAAGGCTAGTTCAGGGATCTGAAATAGTTCCATCTGGCTCCAGCATAGAGTGTAAAATAGGAGGAGAGGGGAAAGGATCCTGGTAAGAAAGGTTAAAAATTTGGACGTTATCCAGAGGGCAATGGGGTACCAAAATGAAATCTGTTGAATAGGAAAACCTAGTCAGGTGGGGATTTCAAAATCGCTGGAAATAGTCTACAAAGTAGTTAAACTAATTGTAAATAGATGGGCACTTACTCCATTAATCCCCAAAGAAGCAGAATTATAGCAAAAATATAGACTAAGGCCCACTTAATAGGCTCTTTCATTCTTTCCTTTTCTTCTCACTATTAAAAAGACAAAGTCGAACATGCCCATTTTTTGCAGAACATAATTAAATGCATAAAGGAAAGAGTTATCTGAGATTCCTGAAATTTAATTTGCATATATTGAGGATAAATGTGGATAAGGCAATGTATATTTCCTCTAAATTGTGGGTATTTTTAGTAAAGGTCTCTAAGCAAATATAAAAAGTAAAATATACAAGAATTATACTTTAAATAGCAAAATATTCTAATTAACTGAAAAAAGTAAGGTGGGATGTGTAAGAAGTTTATTTCTAAAATAACTTTTTAAAAAACTTTAGAAATAAGTTAACATGAATGATTTGATTACTTGACTTCATAGAGGACAAGTTGACAGTGCCTAATGATTTAAAAAAAAAAAGCAGAGACGCTATAGGGCAGGACATGTGCCCTGGAGTCCCAAGAGGGGCAGCCAATCCCTTAAGAGAGAAAGGCATTCACCAGAGTGCAGACATAACTCTTATCTAACTGCTCTGTCTGTGTATCGTGTGTGGTGCCTTTCTTGATGCTCTTGGGTGGTTTGTCTAGCCAGGTTTTCCTGATGGACTGTACCTCATCACTGCCCTTTACGGCATTCCTCTGAAAGTGAGTTTAGTTCTTGGAACATCATTAACCTAAGTATTACCAACTTGCCTACTGGAATGGAAAATAAAAATAAAAAATAAAACCTGACAAGAACATTCACTTACCAAGCTGACTCAACCCTTAACTAACACTTTGTCCTGGTTCAGAATTTTTTATTTCTATCCCTAATCTTCTTCCTCCTCCAGACTTCTCCAGCTTAGTACATACTGCCACCATTCACCAGCTGCCCAAGCAGATGCCTAGCCAAGAATCACCTTAACTGATCCCCTGCTTGCTCTGCCTTGTAATGTATCCTGAATCCTTCTAGTTTTGTCTCATCATCCCTTCCCCCTGGACCTCTGCAATTGGTAAGACCTGTGTTTTGATCTGTAGGTAGGACCCAAGGACTATGGTCCAAGGAATTCCTTCACTATTGTGTCCTTTAAAGGTGAGGGTGGGAGGCAGTTATTTTGTGAGTTCTTCCCTTCATAATCCCAAGAAGGTATCCTGAGGAAGAGATATCTAAGTGTCCGTTGCCTTCAGCGGGTGTGAGATGGGATCATTATCAAGTCTCCTTGAGCCTCCTGCCCTGCCTCACACTTCAGCTGTGAATGAACCCAACCTAGGATGTTTGGTCAGAGCATAGGTTCCTGTGCTTGGTCAGAACATACCTTCCTGTCTGGGGTTAGGAAAGTAGGATTGAGGCTGGAAATAAGACAAGAGCCAGATTGTGAATGGTCTTATTTTGAGACCACTCAAAAAAATGTGGAACTTTATCCTTCAAGCAATGGGAGTCACAGAACATTTCTAAAAAGGGAAAATCACATAACTAGTTTGATACTTTCTGATGCAGTACCTAGAAAAAGATGAGAAGGTATTGAGCAAAACTGAGAATGATGGGAAAGGGCATGAATATTTCTGCCTAAGGACTTATAGGCCCAGAACTATGGCTATTAGCCAGAGTTCAGCATAATGCCTTTTCTGTGAGTGCTTGTGGGTGACCTAAGAACTCAGGGCTAGAGAAGTTCTACTGTGGGCATGGAAGCAACCTAAATGCCCATCAACAGATGAATGGATGAAGAAGATGTGGCATATATATACAATGGAATGAAATGGAGCTATACGTAATGAGGTGGATAGACCTAGAGTCTGTCACACAGAGTGAAGTAAGTCAGAAAGAGAAACAATTACTGTATGCTAACTCATATATACGGAATCTAAAAAAAAAAATGGTACTGATGAACGCAGTGACAGGGCAAGAATAAGGATGTAGATGCAGAGAATGGACTAGAGGACAAGGGGCTGAGGGGGCAGGGGGCAAAGGGGAAGCTGGGACGAAGTGAGAGAGTAGCAGAGACATATATACACTACCAACTGTAAAAGAGATAGCTAGTGGGAAATTGCTGTATAACAAAGGGAGATCAACTCGATGATGGGTGATGCCTTAGAGGGCCAGGACAGGGAGAGCAGAAGGGAGTCACGGGAGGGAGGGGATATGGGGATACATGTATAAATACAGCTGATTTACTTTGGTGTACCTCAAAAGCTGGTACAAGAGTGTAAAGCAATTATATTCCAATAAAGAGCTTAAAAAAATAATATTAGACATCAAAAAAAAAGAGAAAGAAATATGTGGGGAAATATTTAAATGCCTCACCCACATTAGAATGAATTTCACACATGTGAAAGAATTAAATATTTTAAAAATCAAATAATTGAAAATAAGACTATTTATCCAATCACTTCAAGAGGTAAAAGCCTAGGCCTAAGAGAAGAAACTGCAGAGGAAAAGACCAACAGTTTTGACTGTAAAAACTTAATCACAATGAAAATATAAGCATCAAATCAGAGAAAATATTTTCAGGAAATATGACAACAAGTTATGTTTTATATAGAAAATACACACAAATCTATAAGAAATCACAACAATCAGTTTAAGCAATGGACCATCTCTGTCTTTAATACAATAAATTTAAAAAGATAGAAGGGTTAAATGTATAATATTATAACACATCTAATGAGTTGCCTATTATGAAAAAGTCAAAGTGATGATTAGGAAGCTTATATAGATATATAGAAGATAACTGGTTATTATACTAGTTATACTGGTTATTATTTTTGAACACCTATTATGCTCCAGACTATATGGCAAGACTTTCACATACATTATCATTTAACCACAATATTAGTCATACATAATCATTTTCCAATGGTGCTACTGAGGCTCTGACATGTTCAAATGTGTCCAAAATTGAGCAGCTAATGCACCTGCAACTGGAATCCAGGTATGACTGTCCCCAAAGTGCATCCCTTTAACCATTATACTATGGCCTTCTGTATCAAGTTCTACATTTTTTAAGGTATTATTAAAATTGCTATATTTTAATACTATTGCCTAAGAAACAAAAATTTAAAACATTTAGAAAGACTGAAAGACTATACATCACAATGATGACACTCCAATTGATAGATTACAGGTTATTTGTATATTACATACTGTTTCATGATTGTTTTATGACTTTAAAAATATAAAGAACAATGCCTTGGCTTTAGAAAAATATAATACATTACCCAGTTTATATCAAGTCCTACTCTAAAACTTAACAAAAATAACACGCTAAAAAAACCTATGTGCCCATTTCATTTGTGAACTTACTGGTGGTTTTAAATATAATTGTAAAAATCAAATCATGCATTTGAAGAGTATTTCATCTTGACTGAGCTACTGAAATAGTTGTTCTGTTAGGGCAGTGAGATATGAAACATATTTTTTTACATTTCTTTTAGTGTTGTTTATAAGATTATTTTAAGAATAAATAAAAAGTTTTTAATACGTAGCCGAGAATGAAGGTTCATATCCTTCGTTCTATGTTGTTATTTAAAATTTTAGCAACCGTATATTTTACCACATGCTATGAGTTCCAGTGGCAAGTGAGAAACTGAGACAAAGTGAGAGAGTAGCACAGACATATATATACTACCAACTGTAAAATAGATAGCCAGTGGGAAGTTGTTGTATAACAAAGGGAGTTCAACTTGAGGATGGAAGATGCCTTAGAGGACTGGGACGGGGAGGGTGGGGGGGGACTCGAGGGAGGGTGGGGGGGAGTCGAGGGAGGGAGGGAATATGGGGATATGTGTATAAAAACAGATGATTGAACTTGGTGTACCCCCAAAAAAATAATAAATAAATAAATAAATTTAAAAAAATAGAAGAGAAATCAAAAAAAAAATTTTTAGCAACCGTATATTTTACCACATGCTATGAGTTCCATTCGCAAGTGAGAAACATCACCCATTGCCAAGCAGTTCTCTTCCCTTCAAAACCATGAAACCTGGCTTTATTTGGACAAGCTCAACATTGTTTCCTCTTTCTTTTATGTTGAATTTTCCTGCCCCCTTCATAGACTTCTCTTTTCTCTTTATAAATAGACTTTTGGAGGGCCTTCCTTACTAGTTCATCAGATATACCCGTATCTGATGAACGTATGAATCCCGCTATTGGATGGACATGGTTGATGCACACACTGGAAGCCCTGCTGCTCAGTAATTCAGGAAAGAGACGATGAGGGTAAATGGCAGTGGGCATAAAGAGAGGACCAAATTCAAGACATCTTTAGGAAGCGTAATTGACAGGATATGTAAAACAGATGTATACAGAAGTCAAGGGGGGAAAGGAAAGCCAGGAATAACTCCCAGAAGTGTGACTCTTTCGCTGGCTGGATGGTGATGCCATCTTCTACAGGACGTTCATGGGGAATAAAATGAGCTCAGGTTGTGTTATCTAGAATTTGAAATGTTTGCTGGGAAATGAGATGGAAATACCTATTAAGTACTTGAATGTGTAGATCTGAAGCTCAGGAGAGGTGGATGGGCTTGACTGACAGGTGTAAGAATCTCCAGAGAATCGGCATAGTCTAAACTGCAGGATAAGCATAGTGAGGTGAAAGAGTATGGCTTCCGGAGACAGACTCTCTGAGTCCAAGTCCTGGTCCTCCTCTTACCAGAGTGGGACCTTAGCCAATTCATTAACCCCCCTGTGCCTCAGTTTCCTAATCCATAAAATGGGAATAATAAGGATACCTATTTCAGGGGCTTCCCTGATGGTCCAGTGGTTAAGACTCTGCACTCCCAATGTAGGGGGCCTGGGTTCAATCCCTGATTAGGGAACTAGATCCTGCATGCCTCAAGTAAGAGCCTGCATGCTGCAACTTAAAGACCCCGCAGGTGGCAACAAAGATCCTGCATGCCGCAACTAAGACTCGGAGCAGCCAAATAAATAAATATTTAAAAAAAAAAACAGTACCTATTTCATAACACCATTAAGATGAAACCATTGTTTCCTTAGAACAGTGCACAGCACACAATAAACATCTATATACATATTTTCAAATAAAAATTGTCTCCAAGAAAGAGTATATGAAATCAACTACGCCCCAACATAAAATAAAAATTAAATTAAAAAAAAAAAGGAACGATAGATAGAGTGTATGGAATGATAGTTGAAGAAAACCAGAATTAGCCATGAGGAATATTAACACTTTTAAGGTGTGAGCAGAGAAACAGGCAGGCTCTCAAATGGTTTTAGAAGTAGGACAATTTCAGGTTCCATAGGAGAGAAGGAAAGCATGTCTCTAGCTGCATTATAGGGGAAGTGTCTAGTATTCTTTTTCCAGTTATAAAGAAGCCTCACATTTTAAAAGTTTTGAGTTTGCTGCATTAGGAAAAATCACAGGCTCTCAAGAGGAGTAAAGCTACTCTTACCACAAAATAATGTCCACTGCACAGATTCTAGGTTGACTAACATTCATAAAGTATTCCAAAAGGAAAATCACCTAAGAGCACTGAGTATTATTGTCTAATTAGTGATTTCCTAGACTTTACATGATTAGGTACCACAGATACAAAATCAATTCATCCGGCATGAAATGACTTCTACTCTCATCCCCATATCCGGCAACGCTCATAGTGTGGCAATGCCTTTAAAATGCAGGACATGTACGTTTTAAAAACAGTTTTGGGTAGTTCTCTACTATTTCTACTCACAATACTTCTGACACCAAATATGTGGGGTATTTTCACATCAAGAAATTCTCCAGTTCTCTGTGGACATTAACTAGATGTTCTACAACTCAACTCAATTCTGACACTATCTACCTAGAGATAGCACAAACCCCACAGCTCTGTCCCACAAAACTGCCCCTACATCAGACGTCAATCACAGGTCCCAGGTTGCCACCTGTACTTCTGACCAACCAGCTATAAATCAGGGGTTCCCATGACTCCCTCCTCAGGTTCAATAATTTGCCAGAATAGCTCACAAGACTAAGGAAAACATTTTATTCTCTACTGCCAGTTTATTACAAAGGATACAAATCAGGAACAGACAAATGGAAGAGATGCATAAGGCAAGGTCTGGGGAAGGGAGGGGCTCAGAGCTTCCACGTCCTCTCTGGGCATGTCACCCTCCCAGCACCTTGATGTGTTCACCAACGATGAAGCTCTCCAAGCCCTCTCTTTCAGTCATTGGCCATTAGGGAACTCAATCTCAAGCCTCTCTCCCCTTCTCATCTGTCTAGGGGTGAGGTTGAAATTTCCAACCGGCTAATTACGAGGTCCGAGGTTCGTTCCTCTGATAAGCAGCACCTGTGTCCTCCAGAAGGTATCTGTGGGCCTACCAGGAGCCACTGCACTAGCATCAACTCAGGTAAGATTTGCTGTGAATAATAAAAGATGCTCCTCTCATCCCTTTCATTCAGGGAATTCCAAGGGTTTTAGAAGCTCTGTGTCAAGAAGAGAAAAAGACCAAATATATATTTCTTATCACAAGTAGAAAAAGAAAAGCCTAGGGATTATTTGGGAAAGGAGGCTTTCTCAATCTTTCCATTTTCTAATGTACCTAGTTTTGGTACATTGCCCAAAATTACTTGTTAAGAAGGGGCTTTTAATTGTGAATATGTGAACTATAAGCCAAAAATCAGCATTTATTAACATGAGGCCATTTGAGCTGTTGACTTTTAAAAAATGCACAATGTGAGAGTTGCGAGTTAAGTTTTATTTGGGGCAAAATGAGGACTGTAGCCCAGGAGACTGTTTCAGATAGCTCTGCTCCAAGGAGGTGAAAGCCAAAATATACAGGAGTTTTGCAACAAAGGGCAGGTAGTCAGGAACATCAAAAGATTATTGTTAATTAAAGAAAACTAGATATCTTAACTTAAGGAATGTAGTGCTTTTCTAGGTATGGGAAGATGCAAGAGTCAGGGCTCACTGAAATCATTCCTCTGATATGCACCTCAGCTATCTGGGGCCAGTATCCTATATTTTCACATTCTGAGTTTCCTTAGGGCTCACCACTGCAGTCTGCTGGCTGCTAGATAGCAGGTATTCTTTTTTTTTTAATTAAGACTTTGTTCTTTATTTATTTGTTTATTTGGTTGTGCTGGGTCTTAGTTGCCACAGGTGGGCTCCTTAGTTTCGGCTCATGGGCTCCTTAGTTGTGGCTTATAGCATGAATGTGGGATCTAGTTCCCTGACCAGGGCTCAAACCCAGGCCCCTGCATTGGGAGTGCGGCGTCTAAACCATTGTGCCACAGGGAAGTCCCTAGCAGCTATTCTTTTCAGCCCTGAGTTTCCTCAGGGCCCATCGACTCCCGCTGGAGGGCTGCAATCGTTGATGACTGTGACATCCTTTGTTTACTGATACGGCAGGAAATATGCCGTTCATAAATATTCCATTAATCAGAGCTTTACGGAGATTTAGGTTATATCTACATATGCAGTGTCTTTGTTTAGGTTCCCCAAGAAGTAGATGCTGAAACAAGGGTTCAACTTCACGTAATTTATTTGGTAGGTGCAAGAAACTTCACCTGGGGAGTGAGGAAGTGGGCAGGGAAGGGAAGTCAACCAAGAGAGGGTATGTTTTCAAGGCCAGCTACCACTGGGTGCATGGGATAAGGATGTAAAACCACCAGTCCCAGAGTACCCCCAACTCACCCAAAGACCAAAGGAGCTCTGATTTGTCTACCACCTCCCACCAGCCATTGGTTGAGGGCTGCTCTTGGGGATGTTAATTCTCTCACACTTCCCTTTGTTGCCTGCGTGTTTCAGGGAGACCCAGGCACAGAGATGCAGATATTGGCAGGGGGATGTATTAGAAGCCAGTAGAGGTGAGAGTCCAAAGTGTCAAAGACAACAGATAAACTCAGAAATGACAAGTGTCTTTGGACTTGTCTGTTAGAGGTTGTTTCACTGCTGCCTTTCATGGCAAAACTTTTCAAAATGTTTCTTTCCTCCCTGTTGCCAATTCTTCCTCTCATCCTCTCTTGAAACACTCCAGTCAGGCGTCTGTACCCACCATTCCATCAAAACTGCTCTTGTCAAGGTCACCAATGACCCACATAATGCTACATTAAACAGTCAATTCTCTGTCCTCATCTTACTTGACCTACTAGCAACACTGAACCCCATTGTTTGCTTCCTCCTCCTCGAATCACTTTCCTCACTTGGCTTCCATGACACCATGTCTCCTCGTTCTCCTTCTGTCTCACTGGCTGCTGCTTTTTCGCGCTCTGTTCCTCATCTTCTCAACCTCTTAAAATTGGAGTACCCCAGGGCTCAGAGCCCATACACTTCTCTTCTCTATCTCTGCCACTCCCGTTACAATCTCAGCTCATTTGTTGGCTTTAACTCTGATTGATGTGCTGACCTGCACAAGTTTATCTCCAACCCTGACATCTCCACTGAACTCCTGACTTACATCCACCGAGACACTTTCACTTGAATTTTAAAAGGCACCTCAAACTTAGTGCGTCCCAAACTCCTGATCTCTCTCCCAAAACTTGCTCCTCATACAAGCTTCTTCATCTTAATTAATGGCAATTCTACCTTTCCAGTGCCTCAGTCTAAAAACCTTGGATGTATCCTTGACCCACCACCTTATGTCATAGACCACATCTAATCTGTAGCAAATCTTGTCACCGCTACCCTCAAAATATATTGAGAACTGGAACAGTATTTCACTACCATACCACATCCAAGCTACCACCATCTGGGAAGAACTGCAACAATCTCCTAACTGGCTTCCCTCATTCTGCCCTTGTCAACTATGGTCTAGTCTTTTTTTTTTTTTAATTGAATTATTTATTTATTTATTTTATTGGCTGTGTTAGGTATTTTTGCTGTGCGCAGGCTTTCTTTAGTTGTGGTGAGTAGGGGCTACTCTTCGTTGTGGTGCGCAGGCTCCTCATTGCCATGGCTTCTCTTGTTGCAGAGCTCGGGCTCTAGGCCTGTGGGCTTCAGTAATTGCAGCACATGAGCTCAATAGTTGTGGCTCACAGGCCTAGTTGCTCCACAGCACGTGGGATCTTCCTGGAGCAGGGATCGAACCCATGTCCCCTGCATTGGCAGGCAGATTCTTAACCACTGTGCCACCTAGGAAGCCCAACTATGGTCTAGTCTTAACAGAGCAACCAGAAGGATCTTTAAAATGCTAAGTCAGGTCGTATCACGTCTTGGCTCAAAATGTCCCAAATCATTCAGAGTAAAAGCCAGAATCCTTTACATGGCATGTAAGGCTCTAAGGGACAAAGCCTCCCCATTATCCCTCGAGCCCCTCCTCCCATCACTCTGCCCTTTATTCCTATTCACTCCAGCCACCTTGGTCCTCGTAGTTTCTTGAACAGTCTAAACACACTCTCACTTCAGGGCTCTTGCCCTTGCTGTTCTCTTGGCCTGGGACTCACACACTCACCTCCTTTAAGTCTTTGCTCAATTGCCATCTTCTCATGAATCCTTTTATGACCACTCTTTAAAATCTTTCAAAACTTCCCACCCCCAACCAACACTCCTCATCTCCCTTCCCTGAGTGATTTTCCTCCATAGTACTTATCACTTTCTACTATATTGGATGCTTTATTATTTTTTTTTTAAATTTATTTATTTATTTATTGGCTGTGTTGGATCTTCGCTGCTGCATGTGGGCTTTCTCTAGTTGTGGAGAGTGGGGGCTACTCTTCGTTGTGGTGCACTGCCTTCTTGTGCTGGCTTCTCTTGTTGTGGAGCACAGGTTCTAGGCGCACGGGCTTCAGTAGTGTGGCACATGGGCTCAGTAGTAGTGGCGTGCAGGCTCAGTAGTTGTGGCACACGGGCTTAGTTTCTCCGTGGCATGTGGGATCTTCCCAGACCAGGGCTTGAACCTGTGTCCCCTGCATTGGCAGACAGATTCTTAACCACTGCACCACCAGGGAAGCCCTGGATATTTTACTTATTTTGTTCATTGTCTGTCTCCCCAACCAGATTATAAATTCCTCATGGCAAGAATTTCTGCCAATTTGGTTCACCCATGGTGTCCTCAGAGCCTAGTACAGAATCTGGCACATGGTGGTAACCCAACAAATACTTTCACTGATTAACTAAATGTTGTAATTAATTAAACTGATTAGTTTAATTAACTAATTAACTAACAGCAAATGATGACGACAAAAGCAAGGCTGAAGTGGTGCAAGAAGTGACTAGAAATTGAGGAATATGAAATCAATCATGAAAGCAATGCTTTTAAGAAGCTTGGGTCAGTAGGGAAGATGAGAAATAAGGCAAGGTCATGAGAATGTTGAAAGATCAAAGGAAAGTTTCATTTTGCTTTGTTTTGTTTTGTCTTAAGGCTGGTATCTTTGAGCACGCTGATAGACTGGGGGGAAGGGGCCGATGGAGTTGGAGAGGCAGAAAGCAGAGGGAAAGCCTAAGATCTGAAGAGATGGAAGAGAACAAGATTAAGAATGAGAAAGATGAGCCTTGATGTGAGAATCACCCCATCTTCTAAGACAGGGATCAGTAAACTTTACCTTAAAGGGCCAAATAGTAAATATTTTAGCCTTTTGCATCACAGGGTCTCTGCTGCAACTACTCAAATCTACCTTCAGGTTGCAAAAAGAGCCACAGACAATACACAAAAAAACAGGCATAGTTGTCTGCCAATAAATTTCTACTTACAAGAGCATACAGCAGCTCCAGACACCGCAGTTTGCCAACCTTAACTCTAAGATTAGAGGGGGAGGTAGGAATATGAGCAAATGTACTTACATTTATTAATTGGATTGGCAAGTGGTAAAAATGATGTACTTGTCTAATTACTTCTATTTTCTTTATGAATTAGAAGTTGGGATTACCTAACAGAAGAGTGGGACTAGGTAGAGGTTTTTTGGAGAGGGGTGAATATTTGAAATACTTGAAATATAGAAAGGAAATGGCATGGGGAGAGAGGATATCGCCAACTGATATTAGAAACCAGTCCATTACAGTTGTGGTCTATCAGGACCAGCCTTGGGAACAGAGAAGGTCGATCACCTGAAAGAGAAAGGCTAAAGCTAGTCTTGTCTTGGCCGGCTCCCTAGCATCTACTTTCACCTTTTTCCTCTAATAAAATCCTAATTTTCCTTTGAAGTATTCACCCCTCAATCACCCTCGAACACATGGCTGTGGTAGCATTAACCTCAGCCTCCCTGCTCAGCTCTAGAGGTGGGCTCTGGCCAGCTTAGCCAGTCAGCATTTTCTGTCCCCCATAGTGGTCACAGTCACTGAGTCGGGGATGAAAAGGGGACACAATGCGCATTAAAGAGGGGGAATGAATCCCAAACTCCGTACCAGAGCAACTTCAAAAAAGCTGTTCCTGGGGCTTCCCTGGTAGCACAGTGGTTAAGAATCTGCCTGCCAATGCAGGGGACACAGGTTCAACCCCTGGTCCGGGAAGATCCCACATGCCGCGGAACGACTAAGCCTGTGCGCCACAACTACTGAGCCTGTGCTCTAGAGCCTGCAAGCCACAACTACTGAGCCCCCATGCCACAACTACTGAAGCCCGCGCGCCTAGAGCCCATGCTCCACAACGAGAAAAGCCACCGCAATGAGAAGCCCGCGCACCTCGATGAAGAGCAGCCCTGCTCACAGCAACTAGAGAAAGCCCACATGCAGTAAGGAAGACCCAACACAGTCAACAAATAAAAACAAATAAGTTAAAAAAAAAAAAAAAAAGCTGTTCCTTCCCCGCAGACGGATGGTATAGGAAGAAAAGATAATGTCTCAAGCTGTAATTGTCCTTTTTACCCCCAAGTGAAATCCAAGGATAAAGCCAGCCAGTGGAAGGCAGAACAGAGAGAGGACTAGAAAGAGGACTTGGGACATCACTGGATCAATCATGACGGAAGAAACGAGCTGGCTTTATTCTTGAATTTCACTTGACTATAAATTGTCTATTCTTCTTTACATTTCCCCATATTTAAGGGGTGTCTTGCATCTATTAAATCCTTGACAAATTTGTTACATAAAAAGGTGAGGCATACCTGGGGTACAATGAGTAATCCAATGTGACTGGAGCAAAGGGCACATGAGAGGAAGTTCTGGGATATAAAACTAGAAAAATAATGGAGACTTTCTAACACCAGCTGAGACATCGGGAGTGTTACAACATAAACCTGTGCCTCCTGATGCCTTGCTCTTCCATTTATAGTAAATAAGGCCAATAGCGGTTTTTAACATTATAAGTCTGTGTCAGGGTTCAAAAATAGAGCAGACTTTTAGCAGACAATAAAAGAAGAAAAATGCTGTCAAACATATTATCCTCAGTCTGAAACTCAGACACCACTGAAGCAAATTGAAAATACTGACTTTGGTGTCAGACCTGTGATTGCGTCTAGGCTCTGTCACTAACTGTGCCAGTTTCCAAACCTCTCTGAACCTCAGTTTTATCATCTGTAAAAGGGATGACACTGGTACCTACATATTGGGTTGTGAGGATGAATGACATGGTGTGATATAAAGTACCTAGCCTTAGCACAGGGCCAGATAGTTGAGTGCTCAATAAACATTAGCTATTATTAGACACTACAGTAAAGTCCCAGCTTATATAACTACCACTCTACAATCTATTTTGCATATGAATTGGGTGAAAATTTTGCTGAGTCAAAAGCAGGTAAGTATCAAGAAGTATTGGAAAGCATTCAAGAAGAACCTACATTTCCTATTTCCCCTAAAAAAAATTTATGGTCTGTGCAAAGACTGCAAAGCTTAAGTATTAGGAAATTTCCTTCTAAAGACATACAGAGTTTTGGAGAGAAATTATAACTCAACATATTACATCTCTGATCAAATGACTACTACACTTGTAGTAGCTTCTTAATTAAGAGTCTTACTTAAGGGGCTTCCTAGGTGGCGCAGTGGTTAAGAATCTGCCTGCCAGTGCAGAGGACACGGTTCGATCCCCGCTCCAGGAAGATCCCACATGCCACGGAGCAACTAAGCCCGTGTGCCAAAAAAAAAAAAAAAGAGTTTTACTTAAGCTTCTATTTGCCTCTTCAAGGGAAAAGAGCAGGGTGGGAAATTCTATCTGAAATAAGCCTGAGATCTGTATCACTAGGAAAATGTTTTAAAGTGTGTGCCCTTAAAAATGATGTTCAGAAAATATTGTATTATGTATCCGGAAGGTGACATCAGTTTTCCTAGAACACTTTGCCACTTTTGAGAACTGTTGTGGAATACTGAAGCAGGACCTGGCTGAGAAAAATAGAAACCAACTGATATTCAGTCTCCTGGAAGAAAGTTCCACTCCTTTACCCCTACTCTATTCTTTCACTTCTTATTCCATTGTCTCTGTGCTCTATAGTCCTTTAGCTAAACCCTGAGTCCAAGAAGGGTCCCCAGTACAGGACAGCGGTTAATCACAGGAACCTTGGTACAAGCAGACCTGCGTTCAAATCCCAGCCTAGCTGCCTTCTTACCAGCTGCCTTCTTACCAGACTTAATCCAACCTGTATTGCTTAATATAAACCTCACTCTTCTCCTCTATAAAATGGGGATCAATAAGTAAAAGGGCTGTTACGCAGATGAAGGGAGGGAGCACATTTAAGGCAGGTAGCACTGTGCTTAGCACATTGCTGTCAATAAATGATAGCTGCTATTATCACTACTATTTTATCATTCAGTTTTATTTCATCTTTCTTTTAAAGGACAAAAGACAAGAAACCACCAAGCAGTGACCCCAGGAAGTCCAAGAGGTGATTAATGAAATATTGTCTATGAGACCTATTGAATGATATGGGGGGAAGGTAATACACCAGTCTCGATAACAAGCAAGAAAAAAAGGTGCTCCCACACCAAAAATCTTCACCTGCCAACCTCCCCCTTACATGATAACAGTTCGTACTACAGATATAACAAAAAAGAAAATCAACATCCTTAACATTCAGCCCACTGGAAGCTGTTACTGGCCCTGAGTACAAAGGTGTTTTCACTGTCAGCCAAACAGACAGGAATTCTAGGGAAGTTACTCTCTCTAAAAACTCCCAGTACCTCAAAATGAAACACACATATACCGTTCTCAGAGCAAGTCATTTCAGAAACTTAACTGGGCCCTAAACCACACTTGCTTCACACTAACCTGAGATCTGTGGGGCCCATACTTCCTCTTCTTCATAAGGATATCCGCTTGGGCTGTAAGGACCCCACATATTCTGAGTTACCTTTTCATTCTTCTGGGTGGCACAAGCCTGTTTTACTCAGGTGAGAAGACAGAAGAATTCTGCCCTATCATGTGGGCAGACGTGGTGTGGGATTACCTTCTATCAGTTAGATTATAGGGTTAAGGAACTAGATCAAATTACAGTCTAGCAGTGTTCAGGCATTGTAATGCAAGTAAAGGTATGCATGACACTGGACTGCTGCTTTGCCCTCGGAAAACACCAAACTGACAAAAAGTGCAGTCTGAACCTAAAATTTTACCAAAAACTCCCCAGAAGCTCTTAGTAAAGCAGAAGTGTAAAATAATGAAAAGTAAAGCTAAAGTGTAAGATAATGAAAGCTGACTGCATCAGAGCCTTTTAGCTCCATTCTGCTATTTATAGTGCTGTGGCTCACTCTGTATCAACACAACCATCGCTGAATTAGATATGACTAATGGTTTGGGCTGATCCTGTTTAATTGGGTCAGATTAATAAGCCAGCTGCACATCCGTGTGGGAGAACCATTCATCATAAGCTAGATATTGATGTTTAAGGTAGCATTAGATTCTCTTTCCCCAAAGTTGGGTTGAATTATAGTTAACCTTTCTTTCCCCTTCAGCCTCCAATAGAAGCCGGTAGCCAACAGAGGACTGAGCTAGCTCAGCCTGTTATTAAAGCAAGTTCTCAGGAGCTAAAGCCCAGCTAGAGGGAGGGCCTGGCCTCTGAGTTACACATGTTGTTTGTGGTGGTGAGAGAGTAAAGAGCCAGGCGTCCTGGATTCAACCCCCACCCCGCCACTTGCTAGCAATGAGATCTCGGCCAAGTTTCTTAACCCCACTAAGCCTGTTTCTCCGTTTGTAAAACAGAGCTCATAATAATACCTACAGAGTTTCTGACAATTAAATGGGGTAATCCATTTAAAGTGTTTACCATAAATGCCTGGCACATAGTAAGCCCTCAATGAATGTCGGCTACAACTAATAATAATAAATTTCAGGCTAAAGCAAGCTTTCCTGATAGTTGCTCTCTCAGAAACATGCAGTTGACACATACACTAGTCAAGGATTCTCGAGCTCAGTACTGTTGCATTGCAGACACGATACTTCTTTGTCATGGGGGACTGTCTTAAGCACTGCAGGATATTTGGCAGCATCCTTGACATCTAACCATTATGGAGCACTGTCTCAGTTGTGACATCCAATAATGTCTCTAGACATTGCTGAATGTCTCTGGGGGAGGAAAGAAAAGCAAAACCACCTGGGTTTGAGAACCACTGTGGTAGATCGATTAATAGCTGCCGTGAAGGACATGACTATCTTTGTCTTACCACTCTTGTCTAAATGTCCCATCAACTATGTCTACTAGGTAACAAAATGATAAATAAGTCACATACATAAAAGGCTGCCTTAAAATTACTTCCTCCTTTGCTATTAATTCAACTTTGTGAAGACAGACAGTGTCTGTCTTTTTCAGCTCAGTGTTCTCAGTACCCAGCACGCAATGGACATGTAATGAACAAATGAATGAATGAATATACCCTTGAGCACTTTTGTTTCTTAAACAACTCAGAGCAGCACTTAGGTTTCCTCACTCTTAACTCTAGTCAACACACAAAGGAGATAAACACTGATCTTGCCCCGACACACTCGCATGCCATGAGGAAACATGGTAAGCTTGGCAAGCCAAGTCAGGCTTGCAGAAGCAGGGGAGGGTAGGAACACCCTTGCTACAGAGCTTCAGGGCATGGAGCCAAAGGCTGAATACCAGCCCATCTCTAGGAAACAGCACCAAGGGCCTAACTGGAGAAGTGGGTCCGCATAGGTCAGTGAGCAAAAGACCTGCAGCAAATCCTGGGATGAGAGGGGCTGAACCGGCAGTCACAGAGCAGAGCAAGGAACAGAAGCTCAGAAAGAGAAGTGGTCTGAAAAATCCCACAAACGGGCAGAAGTGCTTTTGGCTGGATGTGAATATGTTTCAGACAACTTGTGATATGGTCACTTAGGGGCCCAAGATGAAATGAGACCCAGATTCTGTCGTCCATGATTCCAATTGACCCTGCCGGCTTCGTGTCCAGTATAGGTTTTTTCTTAATCTATTCTTTTTCAAATTCTTTTCCCGATTAGGTTGTTACAGAATATTGAGCAGAGTTCCCTGTGCTATACAGTAGGTCCTTGTTGGTTATGCATTTTAATTATAGCAGTGTGTATATCAATTCCAAACTCCATAACTATCCTTCCCCTCCTTCCCCTTCCAACAATAACTTCGTTCCCTAAGTCTGTGAGTCTGCTTCTCAGTACAGTTTTAATCAATATATTCTCTCTTCATTCAGGTCAATGATAAACATGCTGAGCAACACTTTTCCTTAGAAACTACTATTATTTCCCCAGTGGCCCATTAAATAAAGGTATTTAATTCTACAGAGAACAACTTAAATATGCTATAAAATAACAAGTATCACAAAGTTCAGCAAACAGAATTTTCAAGTGAACATCCCTTCAACTATTTTCGTGGGAACCCCCAAAATGATGCAACCATATCAGGTGATTGCATGATATTTCTGAAGCAAACCAATGAGGGTTCTTAAATCCCTGGTTATTTGCTACTGAGATATAAACTGGTAAACAAATACACAGCTCTCTCAAGTCATGTCAGCTACACCTACTTTCCCTTCATTGCCCAGTGCTCAATTTTAATTCAGCTAAAATTTATTTTCTCTTTGGTTTTGTGTCCTTTATTTTGTAAAGGTATGTGGATTCGAATGTGATAATAAAAGCGTATAGCCCAGGTGAGAAATTTCTTCTAGGCTCATGTGTAGAGAAAGCTATATACTTCCCTTAAGGAAATAGTGGGCTTCTGGGGGGATGGCAGGGGGAGGGGGAGGGAATAACTAGTAACACATCATGTCTCCTTTTTCACTTTCACCAGGAATCCTAGACCATACTTGAAACTCAATTCTAGTGGTTCGTTTGTGTTCTACTTTTATACCTGGGCACAACTTTCTACTCTAGTTTTTATTTCTCTGAGCCTGATTTTTAATTTATCTGTAGTTCACCACTTTATGGTACGTGCTTGTTACAAGTCTCTGAAAATATTTTTTGAAATGAGGCAAAGTATGAATAAAAATGAATCAGTGATCAAAATTTTTATATTATGTAAATGAAACTATAAAATGAGTCAAGGTTAGCCTTAGTAATTAGGCAAATAGTATAAAAGAAAAAGCATAAATGTTAGAACATGTACAACATTCTTTTCTTTAGTTTTGAGGGTTTTTTTGATTCTTAGGATTTCTGATAAAAAGGCAGAATCCTCTCGGAGGGTTAATACCTTAAGGCTTCATCAGTAAGTCAGCAGCTTATTGAGGACTATCTAACATGTGTGCAGGATTATTTACAGGAGAGGATCCTGACCAGGAAAAAGATATAGATAGGGTAGGTAAGATAGTGTCAAGGAGCAACCTCACCTCATCGTTTTTAAATGGTGCTGCTGCAGCCACAAGGATGCACCTGGCAGTATCTTATAGTTTCTTTGTGCTGTTATGCTATACATGTCAATCATGGTGACTGCCCCACCCATTACCCTACTGGAGGGGCAACCCTGGGACCCACATTTTACCTCAGCAAGAGTCAACCCCTGACCAGAAGACAGTCAGCCCTGACTCCCATCCTAGCCTATGATAAATACAAAAGATTTGTTATTTAGCCTAATTTAGCAGCAGATCACAAAACACAGGTGAAGTCATTTCCATAATCATGTGGCTACTGCCAAATTTTTTCCATCATTAAATTAGAACAGCCATATCTGAGCTAAACAAAAATCTCCACTCTTTAATTTTGCTTTCCATGTTTTTGTGTGTAGTTAATACACAAACACAGTTCAGATTTCAAAGAGATACCCTCCCTCCTGAGCCTGGAACTAGTCAGCTCTCCAATGAAAGCAACACTGTTGCCAGTTTATAGTTAGCCTTCCAGAAACTTTCTATTAATTCATAAAAATTTATAGCCTCAGACACTTCCCTAGTGGTCCAATGGTTAAGACTCCTCCAGTGGTTAAGACTCCACGCATCCACTGCAGGGAGCAAGGGTTCGATTCCTGGTCAGGGAACTAAGATCCTGCATGCTGCTCAGGGCTGTCAATAACTGAATGAAAATATTTTAAAATATTTATAGTCTCACAAGCTAGGAAAATGGAAAAAATTCATTTTTTTCCTTTAACCTGCTGCATCCAGTTAATTGACAAGTTGTAAATTCTATTTCAAAAGACTGGTGAGCTTTGTTGTCCTTTCCCATTTTATCACTACAGCACCAGTGGCTTTAATTTTCTCCCTGACTCTATTAATCTCTCTTCTTCCACATGGCTACCAGGGTAATCTTTTCTGTTGTTATTAAATATATTATGAAATATGTATATTACACATATATGTACAACATATACATACAAAATGGCATATATGACATGCATGTGCTTCTTAGAACAATATAACATACCCATGCCTACCACCAGGTTGAGTCATAGAATATCATCAGCACTTTGGAAACATGCTTTGTGCCTTTTGTTGCCTGTTTGTCTCTCCCTCCCTTTGCCGCAATTACTTTTCTAAATACTGTTTTCCCATTATCTTTGGATTTATTGTACCCCAATAAAGTGAATGTATACTTTTGCATGTTTTTGAAGTTTTCATAAAGGGAATCACACTGGATGCATGTCTCTGTGACATGTCCGATATCATTGTTTTCATCTCTCAAAGTTCTATTGTGTGTTTTTAAATACCTTCTATGTCTCTAATTACCATATTCAATCTTTCCTCTAGCTTTCTGAACACATGGAATAGTCATAATATTTTAATGTTGTCATGTGTAATTATCTTTATCAGTTCTGGGTGAGCTTCTACTGATGTATTTTTCCCACAGTTATGGCTCATATTTTCCTGCAGCATTGATTGCCTGGTAATTTTTGATTGGATGCCAAACATTTTTTCCTTTGTTAGGGGCTGGATATTTTTGTATTCGTGTAAATAGCCGGGAGATTGGCTCTGGGCCATAGTGAAGTTAGCAGGAGACAGTTTGGCCCTTTTACATCTGTCTTTCAAGATTGTTAGGTCGGCCCAATTCAGCATTTATTCTAGGGCTAATGATTCTTCACTTCTGAGCCATGACTATTCTGAGTTCTCTATACAACGTCCTATGAATTATGAGGTTTTCTAATTTGGCAGGAGGTGGGGGGAGGACAGGAATGGGCAGTGGACAGGTACTTTTCCTAGCCCTGTGTGAACACCAAGTGCTGTTCCCTCTAATCCTCTTGGGTGATTCTTTCACAGTGTTAGGTAGTTTCCTCAGGTGCACACACTCTTCAGAAGCCGGCTAAATATTTGAGGGCAATCCTCTGTAGGTCTCTGGACTTCTCCGTGATGCTCACTCTCTCTCTTTTCCAGTACTCTGTCCTGCAAACTCTAGCCATCCAGGTTACATCAAGCTCTCGGTCAGTATCCTCAAATCAGAGTTCACCAGGCTTTACCTGGGTTTTCCCTCCCTGTGCCATTGCCTGAAAACTTTCTCTTGGCAGTCAACTGGGGCAATTACAGGGCTCACTGTTTGTTTTCTCTCTCTCATAGAACACTATCCTTCATTGCCTGGTGTTTAATATCTTGAAAACTATTGTTCCATATATTTTTTTCACTTTTTAAGTTGTCTCAGGCAGAAGGTTAAATGTATTCTGCCTTGTCTGGAAGTGGAAGCCCGATAAATTTTTTTTTATTATGTTATGTAAATATCCTCAAATAAAAGTTATAAGACTCTTATACAACTAAAAAGTTTAAAATTTTTAATTACAATCGAATTAGTTATACTCAAATCCAAAAGTGAATTAATAACATTAATTTAAGGGAATTAACGATGTGATTTGGTTTAAACAAGGCATAGTATTAATTGTTCCAGCATAGGTTTGCTTTAGTTTGGCTGTGGTGACTCACTTCTCCCATTAGTTCTCTGCATCTCAATCACTGAAAAATATTCATCTCATTCAGCCTCCACTTTGCTCAAACGTGTCACTTATATGTTAAGTCTACTCCTGTTCTCTTTGGTGTCTATGCAGTTATACATGCAACTGTGAATACTGAAATTTCATAGCAGTATTTAACTACAAAATGGGTGTCCAGATGATCCTGAACATGCTTATATTAATTTTTAAATAATCACTGAATTGAAAAAAACAAACATTTAAAAATTCTTGTATAGAACATCCGGTTTGATATACCGTTTCAATGCAAGACAATAAAACTTCTATCAAGTTGGCAGTCACACTGAAAAGGCTAAAGATGTATTTGAGCCAAGAAAATTCCTACAAGATAATCTCTACTTTATCTAAGATGATTGACAATAAGGAGAAACAGGGACTGAAGTTATGATGAGCTAAAGAATACCTGCAAGAGAAAGGTGGGGAAACTACGCAAATAACCAAAATACCTGCCAGAAAAAAAACACAGGGAATAAAAGTGAATGTGACAGCAGATCAGCTACCAAGGAGGAAAATAAAGAGAGAAACTCAAGAGGAAGAATCCAAAGAATATCACTGTCAGACAGAAAAAAACAAACAAAAATGAGACGGGAAAAATAGATTATCCAGGATCTTTATGGATAACACAGGAGTGACATAAAAAGCAGCAACTCTAGGGCAGGAAAAGAGAAGCTACACCAGCCAAACTGACAAAGAAAAATGCAGCTTTTACCAAAAGCCAGAGTATAAATCTGGATCACACAGAGAAAGGAATAAAGTTCTTTCATAGGAGGCAAGGTGAGTTTTTCAGTCCTGCATTGGACCAGCCTTTCTGGGAAAGTAAGTCACCTGCCTCCCTCATACAACAAGAATTCAGCAAGACAGCAAAAGGAGAACACTATATAGTGCTTCCTTTTTGCAGTCTTCAGCTCAAGGTCTTGGCAGTGGTGCTCTATATCTGCTTCTGGTTTCCTGAGTGCTCTCCTGGTTTGACCTATAACTTCTCCATGACCCCTGACTCTCATGAAATTTTTCCCACTGGGTGACTTGAGAATAGCCCTTCTGTTTTCTGTTTTGCTTCACTCTTGGCCTTTTCACTGGCTTTCTTGAACCTAGTTTACTTACTCTGTTTCTCCTTGATTCAATGATGCTACCTCCAGGGGAAAGAAAGTCCCCCAGGGAACAGAAAGACCCAGATTATGGAAAGGGGAGAAAGGGCCATCAGAGTAATTGTACTCACAATGGTGAGGTCCCCATAGAGACCTAAGAGCTAGGTGGAATGCCAAGAAGAACATCTGTTCAGTACTTTAAACCTACAAGACTGTTTGGCAAATATGCATAACTAGGAGATTTAATAACTATGTAAACCAACCGAATGATATGAAGTGTACTTGAGAAAAAATCTCAACTAGGGAGTGCTTGTACCTCAGAATCCCCACTGCGCAGCAGAGGTCAGTTGTCTACGCAAACCCAGACAATGTGTACTGGAGTGGACAGGTGGGTGCCAGGAAAATGAGAAAAAGCAGGAAAAGGCAGGATTCCGGGCTCCTGGTCTTTGATAGAAAACCTTACCCCTTTGTATTCTCTGGTGGTGACAGAGAGGGGAGAAACCTGAGACACGTCAGGAGTGAGATGAGATGCCATGCCCTATTTTAGCTCAAAGGCTCCCCAGGAATTTAGCATCATCCACTCTCCATACACTCCACTTTGGAGCTGGTAATGTCAGGATCAGTGTTATGGAACTCCGAGTTCTCATCACTGGACACTCTTTTTCAAGACAGAACGTCCCCTGAGGACAGTCACAGGATTTGTCTGATAAGGCAACACTTAGAGAGAAGGTCCAAAGATTGCCTGTAATTCGGGAGACCATATGGCTTCACCATGTAGTCTCATTTCACCTGAAGTAATCACTGCCTTATCCTTCATTTTTCTGTTTAGAAATATACTGATTATAAAAAAAAAAAAAATTCTGCCCAAGGAAGCAGAATTATTTTAAAGGCTTTTATCTCTACATTGTGATTTTTTGTTTTCTGCAAGTATCTGAATGTTTTCACTCAGTTTATAATAAAAATAGGATCCTCGTAAAATACACAAAGAATTTTAAAGCTGTAAAGAATATCAGATTCTAGTTTTCTATTTTACATAAGAACTGAGGTCTACAATGACTAAGGATTGCAACAGAAGTCATACTCTGTAAGAGCTCAAAAATATTATTCCCATGAAAAATGCAAGGCTCCAGGTGCTTAGTTAATTCACCTAAAATCAACAACTAATAAATGATAAAGCTCGTATTCAAATTCGGATGTCTCCACTGACTTTGGAGGCAGCTGTGATATGGTTGTGAAAGAGCAATCCGATACCAGTACCCATTATGTTGTGTGGCCTGTCTCATGCAGATAGAAAACTGTTCTGCATACCTAGATTGGTAATGTGAGTGCAATGACGTGCTACATTTTGAATCAATGCTAAGCAAAGGCAAAAAGGATTTTGGGTTGTCTTTCTACTTGTGTTTCTGGAATCTGATCTTACTGTAAACAGAATAACAACTTGTACCTGTTTCTCCCCCCTTATATGAATTCTTCCCAGCTTTTCCTCAGCCCTGGAGCCTTCTGGAGCAGTGTTCCTTTAAGAATGTTCTGTGGACCACCTCAACAATGGTCACGCGCTTGGGCTCCTTTTTAAAATACACAGATTCCTGCGTCCCACCCATAACTACCCAGTCAGTATTTCCAGGACAGAGGGGTGGACTGGGAGTTTTCATCTTCATAACTCTCCCTGGAGGCTTATGTACACTGAGGTTTGAGAGTCACTGAGATTATACAGAAATGTCCTTGACTGAGATGCCAACAGTCTTTGCCTGAAAATAACAGAAATGAAATCATGACTGAAATAGAGTAGCCTCTGG
Source organism: Hippopotamus amphibius kiboko (assembly GCF_030028045.1). Classification (NCBI taxonomy): domain Eukaryota; kingdom Metazoa; phylum Chordata; class Mammalia; order Artiodactyla; family Hippopotamidae; genus Hippopotamus; species Hippopotamus amphibius. Next base: position 88,095,387 of record NC_080186.1, on the reverse strand, counting down.
GAAATCCTTTCTTAGGAAACAACTTTTTCAGGAGTGCAGTTTAAAAACTATCTTCGATTGCCTTCAAAATTTATTTTAATATATTATTCCAGATAATTTGGAAAATAGAGAAAAATGGAAAGAAACAGCAATTCCCACCAGACAGCTACCTTTAACATTTTGATATATTACCTTCCTACCTTCTCTTTTTTTTTCCAAGAAAGCTGTGCTTTCATTAACATAAGGATGACTTAAAAATGAACTCCCTAGTCAAAAGCAATATTGTGTCCAACCTCCATTAGTACAAGGATAGTCACAGTGGCAGAACCACTGTGGTCAGGGATGGCAAGTCCACACCCTGATTAAGTTCCTTCCGGTGAGGACAAGCTGCTGCTCCCTCCATTGTGCTCAACCTGCCATGAGGTATCCTCCTGGTCCTCTTCAGGGAAAAGTGCTGTGTAAAGGGGCCAGGATCAGTCTCCGCTGTTGGCAGGTTAGGCACTCAGCAATGAGGATAGCCAGACCAGCCTTGGCGGAATATCACTTGAGACTGGGTTATAAAAGGCCAGTGGCTTCCATTTTCGGGTCAATGGCTGTCTCCTGACTCTTTCTCTCTCTCCACTCATACCAGGGAAAGCAAGCAAGCTGCCTTGCTGTGAGAAGCCCTATGGAAAGGCCCACAGTTTATCAGGCTGGAAGGAACTGAATGAAGCCTGCCGACAACTATGAGTGAGGTTGGAAATGGATCCTTCAACCCTATTCCAAGTCTTAAGATGACTGTAGCTCCACCCAGTGGCTTGGCTTGATTGCAACCTCAGGAGATGCCATGAGCCAGAACCACCCAGCTAAGCTGGTCCAGCACTCCTAACCGACAGAAACTGTGAAATAATAAATGTTTGTTGTTTTAAACTGCTAAATTTTGAAGCAATCTGTTATGCAATAACAGATAAATATAATGACTATCTGTGGACTTAGGGCTGTTTTACACAATATTGCTTCTGACCAAGGAACTCATTTCTCAGCTAAAAAAGTGTGCCAGTGAGCTCATGGCCACTGAGTTTACTGGTCTTGCTATGTAAGACATCTCTCAGAAGTAGCAGAGCTGATAAAAGAGCCTAGTGAATCGGTCACAGCACCTGCTGGGAAACAAGACACTGAAAGGTTAGGGCACTATCCCGTAGGATGTGGCCTATTCTTGGGATCAGAAACTAACATAGGGTACTCTTTTCTTCCACAGCCAGAATACATGGGTCAAGGGATAGAAGTGGGAGAAGCTTCCCCACTTACAATAGTTCATCACGACCCCCCACAATTTTGTTTTCCATCCTTGCAAGTTTGATTGCTCTGTTCTAATTCCCAAAGGCAGAATGCTCCCACCAGAGGTCATGACAATAGCTCCAATGAACTGGAAGATGAGACTTCCACTGGCTATGCTGAGCTTCTCATGCTATTGAAATAACAAAGAAGAGCTCACTGTTTTTCCTGGGGCAATTGCTCCCAATTACTAAAGGTAAATTGAGTAGCAGCTCTAACAGTGGAGGCCTGAAGGACTATGTCTGGAGCCCAAGGCATTCTCTGAGTTCTCTCAAATCTGGTTGTACAAGTAAAGGCAAAATTACAGCAACATATTAAAGATACACCACTAAGAACAGACTTAGGGTATTTGGGGATTTTCCAATGTTTTTAAATTATACAATGATACAAAAGTATACCAAAATATATGTGGGTTTACCTCCTGAAATAATGTTATATTAGAACACTGTTTTTAGATATTAGAAATAAAGCATTGCTTCATTTGTCCATGTTAAAACAAACGAACAAAAAAACAGGCCACTAAGATTTAAACCCTTTGGGAGTGAAGGTTTGGATTGCCTCCATTGCCAAGAAAAGAACCTTGACTGGCTGTGGTGTCTGTTGAGGGTAAAGAAAATGTAGAATTCATAGCAGTGCACACGACTGCAGCAGTTACGCAAATTTTCTTCCTTCCTTGTTATGCATATATTGATATATATTTACTTATTTTTTCCATCCCCTTCTTTGCCCCTCTTTATTTTCTGTAAGGACTGTTATTGATGATTAACTTTATAATTAGATCTGTTATGTTACAGGATATTTATTTAGTTGGGATTGAGTAAAGCAGATAACAACATCACCCAGAGATGGCTATGGTGACTGTTGGGAGTTTAGGTTTCTTTTGAGGAAGAGGATGCAAATATCTTTGTAAAAAGGATAGTTGCATCATGTTAAGGAAAAACAAAGGATTTTATTGTTGTAAGATGGAAACATATAAATGGATGCTGAATGACCAAAAAAACAGATTCTGTTAGCTATTCACTGTCTCTCAGCTCCAAGCACACCTTTCAAGACTCTGTTCATGATGTTTTGAATGAATAAACTAAAATTTCCAGACTCCCTTGCCAATTGGCTTCTGGTTAGATTCTGCAAAAGGGAAGCCTAAGGTGCAGCTTGGAAAGAGGAAAGAAAAGACTCTTTCCGCTTTCAGTTCCTGTCAGGATTGCTCTAGTAGCAGCAACAGCAGCCACCAGCTATGGCTCCAAGCATTTTTCAGCTGGCCCTGCCGTATACCCTGCTGTGCTCCCTTGGCAGTAAGAATATTAGTTCCACTGTGCTTCCTCACCTGCTGGGCCATACTATCTGAACCATCTAATAAGTACCTGCCAGGTTGCATCCCCTTCATTTAAAAGCCTGAGTACCAACCACAATGCTCCTGAGGTCTGATAACCAGCTAAAAAGTACTCCTTCTTGAGAGATATGATCATCAGTCCAAGAGAGCCCCTCTTTCAAAGTTGTAGGTTCTAATAAAAACACTTGTATTAGTCAGGGGTCTCCAAAGAAACAGAACCAGCAGGAGAAAGATATACAGAAGATATAAGACATACAGAGAGAGACGTCCAAGGTACTGGCTCATGTGATTATGGAGGCTGAGAAGTCCCACATCTGCCAACTGGGGACCCAGGAAGGCCAGAGGTGTTGTTCAAAGGCCTGAGAGCCAGAGAGCCAATGGTACAGGTTCCAGTCTGAGTCTGAAGGCCTGAGAATCGGGAGCACAAAGGGCAGGGAAAAACTGATGTCCCAGCTCCAGCAATCAGGCAAAGGGCGAATACGATCTTCCTCTTTTTGTTCTAGTCAGGCCCTCAAAGGACTGTGCAAAGTGCACCTACATTTGGGAGGGCAATCTGCTTTACTCAATTCACCAATTCAAATGCTAATCTCTTCCAGAAACGCCCTCATGGACACACAAAAATATACTGTTTAAACAGAGCTGGGGGCTTCCCTGATGGCACAGTGGTTAAGAATCCACCTGCCAATGCGGGGGACACAGGTTCGAGCCCTCTTCCAGGAAGATCTCACATGCTGTGGAGCAACTAAGCCCATGTGCCACAACTACTACTGAGCCTGTGCTCTAGAGCCCACGAGCCACAACTACTGAGCCCCCGTGCCTCAACTACTAAAGCCCGCGCGCCTAGAGCCCGTGCTCCACAACAAGAGAAGCCACTGCAATGTGAAGCCCGAGTACCACACCGAAGAGGAGCCCCCGCACTCCGCAACTAGAGAAAGCCTGTGCGCAGCAACAAAGACTCAACACAGCCAATAAATTAACTAATAAATAAAAAAATAGATACAATAAAAAAAACAGATTTGGGATTCAAAATTTTTCATCATAAGTTTCATAGTTTTAGCAAAGAATTTAATCGTTATAAATATTATTTTAAAATAAAACTCCATCAGTCTCAAATTTACCCACTAGACTCTAGAAACCATAACTATTTAATATCCACCATTTCCATTAAAAAAATACATTCCACTTCCCCCACGATTTTATATTTTTATGCTTAAAAGTTCACTTTCTCATATTTCTCTACAATAAAAATACGTATTTTAATTTGTATTGTATTAAAATTTTCAGTGAACATAAGACAAAATTTTTTAAAATTTCTTCTGGCTTGAATAATTATAATTAGATTATACAATGGAACATAACAAATGTATGTTTTGACATACTATAAATATAAAAGTAAAATTTATGGAAATGTATCTCTTAATGAGATTGATGTTCTTATTTTAAAAATTAGAACCTGTATCTATGGACAGATAATGTTAATTACTGGGATGAGACAGAGCTCAATGGAAATCAATAACAAAAGGCTGTCAAGTGTGGGGCTTAAAAATATATATTAGTAATTTATTATTTACAAAATATTACTAAAACAGATTACAAAAGCTATGACAACACACTCCACGTGGCAGGGATGAACAGAGAGCAGAGGAGTAACTCATAATTCTTACTAAGCAGTACTCTCCCAAAGTTAAAAAGAAAATAGATTTAAAGTTTCTAGTAGCCTTTTGGCAAAGCTACTGAAAATGTTTCTCCTGATAATCAGAAAAATAAGTTTTATTTAAAGGTGTTGTGTTGATCTGTGGAAAGTAAACACTGGAGCTTTCATCTCTTACTTAAAATCATGCAACTATATATAAAATTAGGTATTGGTTTATCTCTTAGTTCGAGTAGACTTTTCAGAGACTAATATTTCAAATTATCCCTTTATTTGGTGTCTTTGAGATTTTCTTATATTCCGGGGGAATACACCATAGTAAAATTAGATTGGGTAAAAAACAAAGTTTTCTTTTGTAAAGAGGAAAAATGGAGATTGTGAAAGAGAAGTCAGAAAGGAGAAACTGCAAAGTCCTACTTTAGCCGCAGGCAACTCTATTTTAGAAAGAAGTACATGTTTAAGTACAGAAATTTGGAAACATTCTCTAAAAACTACTGACATTTGCAAACCTGAAATTCATGGGAAGGCTTTGTGAAACTCAAGTGGTATGAATACCCCTGTTTGAAAGCCACTAGTTAAAGAATATTTTAAAGACTATTGTGTACAGAATTACTTGTATTAGGTGGTTATTAAAAAATGAAGCATACTGGGCTTCCCTGGTTGCACAGTGGTTAAGAATCCGCCTGCCAATGCAGGGGACATGGGTTCGAGACCTGGTCCGGGAAGATCCCACATGCCGTGGAGCAACTAAGCCTGTGAGCCACAACTATTGAGCCCATGTGCTGCAACGAGTGAAGCCCACGTGCCTAGAGCCCATGCTCTGCAACAAGAGAAGCCACCACAATGAGAAACCCTCGCACTGCAACGAAGAGTAGCCCCCACTCACCACGACTAGAGAAAGCCCACACATAGTAACAAAGACCCAACGCAGCCAAAAATAAATAAATAATAAAATAAATCTTAAAAGAAAAAGCATACTGAAATACAATTTCAGATATAGAAGTAGAGAGAAATACAATTTTGTTTGGGGAAAATAAATATCTTCTTCTAGGACTTAACAAAAATTTCTCTGCAGTAGTCCCACCTTTATTTTACCAAAGCTGAGACTCAACAGTATTGACACACCCAAGCCAAGATCAATCATAAACTCATCATGTACAGTGTTGACCTTAAATCTCTTGCTCCCAAACGCCCAATCTCTGTATTCCGACCTACCTCTTTAAAACTGCTGCACACCTCGTCAGGAGCAGCAATTATCATCCCCAATCTTAAGACCCCCAAGTTTATCACAACCAGTCCAACAACTATACTTAAAAGCATAGTTTTACTCTAAAATAGAAAGACATTGCATGTCTTATTTGTAATAGAAATGAACTTATAAAAGTTACTTCCTGAAAATACAAATAGCAAGCAATACTATCATCATCATCTTTAAAACAAATTGAACCCAAGTGTCCAAGGCCACAGAAATCACTGAGAATTGCAATCATGTACATAGAGTAATTTTTTTCACTATACAGTTTTATACAGACTAATTCTGCACTTTCTGAATGTTTTATAGTATTAGCCTCCAGATCTATATCTTGAACTACACTTTAATCATTACTGGATGAAGTCCAAGACAGAACTAACTCTGAATGAATTCCTTACTATAGTATAGTATGGCATATTTAGCTGTTACATAAAACTGGTTTGAGTCACAACCTCAATTACGTACAGGGAGCAGGAAATAACCTAAATGTGGAACAGGCTAAGTGTAAGATAACAGAGTGTAATGAAAAGCATTCTGTTCTAAAGGCAATTATTTTTTAATACTATAAGCCAAAAAAAAAAAAAAAATACTATAAGCTAAACAAAAACATACCTGGGGCTGATTTGATCAAATTTACTAGGGTTGAAATTTTGCAATTCTCATTGTTTAGCTTTCACAACACATTCAACAGATTCAAAATCAATATTTACCCAAGTGCCCACTAGAAAGAAGATACATATAATTAGAATGAGACAATGCTTATTAAATGTTATTGTTGACACAGCAAGTACATGTGTATACAGCTGTCATTAAATTCTACATGAGATTCCAGCAGTGATTCAAATTATACACAAATTACAGATCAAATATACATCCCTAACTCAATATATTATATCAAAGAGAAAAACACAATTTAGGTGAAAAGAATATTTTATTTCAATACTTTAATATTGAAATCAGCTATCATACATATTCACCAACTCTTACATTTCACTGTCCCTATCTATCTCAGAAGATAGTCAATGCGAGATTAACTGGACAAAGCATTCTCAGCAAATCTAGAATATTCTGTACTTCATCTCCAAATTTAAGTCAGGTCCTTTAATAAGTTACTTCTTATTCACTGTTCTGTAATATTCATGAAATGATTAGTGCAATACAACACTGAGGTATGATTTAAAAGGCAAATACCCTACAGATTTGGATTTGTCATCCCGATTCCTTGGCACTCAATAATGTAAGTGTCTTTAGAGGCATCTTCTTCATCTTCTGATTTCTTCACAGTAAATTTAGCCTGAAACCAGAAAAGTATTTAGTATATAAGTGATGTGAAGAGGGATAGAGGGAACAGCCCATAACTCTAGCTTAAATAGGCAGGTAGTTAATATCAAACTCATTTTATTGACAAAGCTAGAGATAAGAAAGATCAAATGACTCATGAGAAATTCAATAGCATAGATATAAAATGTTGTTCCAGAAGCATGGTCCTTGTTCAGAGGTATACATACTTGTGGAGTTTTGTCAGAATATATAGCCTGGACCCTCTCCATACCCACTGAATCAGACCCCACCCCCCCACCCCCCTACTCCCAGGAGGGCAACTTAAGCAAATATAAATTTTAAATCTCAATTGTTAATTTTAATGCACCTGCACTACCTACTTCCTAAAATTTTTCTACAACATAGCACTGAAGCATTTATACTTCTTTTATCTTGTCAAGTATCAAATTACCCTTTAATTTCCCTCAAATTTTCTTGCCAATTTAATTTCCTAAATACAGTATACTATTTAAAATATGTAGTTCAGAGCAGAAAGGTAGAAGGAGGTGACAATTAACATTTTTCTTCATCTTTATTGGGCTTAATATTGTATTTTTCACTTGTTAACTAATTCAAGTTTGGCTTTGAAACATTTGATCTCTATCACTTTATTGTGGAAACATGATTTTTTTTAAAAGCCAATGTATCCATCCTAAGAAAACTGAATTAAAATCAAAACAACTGGGTAGACCAAGAATCCGTGATAAAGAGATTTCAAGTATGCCTAAAGGGACTTCCCTGGTGGCCCAGGGGTAAACCTAAAATCTTAGGATTCTTTGAAATACAATTTAAAAACCACTACTCTGAGGTCCTGTTGAACTGTAATATTTACAAATTATTCCAGTTTCAGTATTACATGGCAGTGTGCTGACACAGTGAACACTGAAAATTACTGTGGAATGAATAAACACCGAATCTGAATTTTGAGCTAGATAGACAATTTATATAGTTATATATATATTTTTCAAATTACAAGCATTATATAAAAATGAAACACAGGCAACAATTATAGAAATCATTTCTAGCCTATATATAGAAACCTACTGAAAACTACAAAAAGTGTGAGTTGGAAGGAGCCCTAAGGGACTACAGCACAGTCTCTGACCTTACTGATGAATTATCTGCACTGAGACACAGAATGATAAAGCAGCTTGCCCCAAGTCACTGAGTTTAAAAACAACAAAGCTGGGAATACCCTGGTGGTCCAGTGGTTAGGACTCCGAGGTTTTACTACTGAGGGCCTGCGGTCCAATCCCTGGTCAGGGAACTAAGATCCCGCAAGCCACACAGCACGGCCAAAAATAAATAAATACATAAATTTTTTAAAAATTTAAAAAATGCAAGAAAGCTGAGCAAGAAACCAGAGCTAAAAATTCTAGCTCACGGCACTTTCCACTGTGTATTCACTTCAAATAACATGTGAGTGTCTACTATGTGCAAAGTACTGCAGAAAGAATGAATACAACCTTGTCCCTGCTATCAAGATCACAGTCTACACAGGGAGACAAACAGCAGTGACAAAATACAGCATAAGTAGAATAATAAAAAATACAATTTATCTTTTGACATGAAATATAATTTGCCTTCGCCTCCTATCAAGTCTTTTCCCACAATGTAACCAAAATCTATCTTTTTTTAATACTAATGCTACTGTCTTCTTTATTTATTTATTTATTTAATTTATTTATTGGCTGTGTTGGGTCTTCATTGCTGCACACGGGCTTTCTCTAGTTGTTGTGAATGGGGGCTACTCTTTGTTGTGGTGCGCAGGCTCCTCACTGTAGTGGCTTCTCTTGTTGTGGAGCACGGGCCCTAGGCACGTGGGCTTCAATAGTTGCGGCCCATGGGCTCAGTAGTTGTGGCTCATGGGCTCTAGAGCACAGGCTCAACAGTTGTGGCACACGGGCTTAGCTGCTCCGTGGCATGTGGAATCTTCCCAGGGCAGGGCTCGAACCCGTGTCCCCTGCATTGGCAGGCGGATTCTTTACCACTGCGCCACCTAGGAAGTCCTATTCTTTCTAATAATAAAAAAAGGGTACATATTAAGAATCATACAGTTAAAATGTTAGGAGGAGGGCAACAGTGGCTTTGTGCTGGGTACACCTCTTAATGCTTGGTACACCTAAATGATGCTTAATTTAAGCTCTTATTACTACTATACCTTATTTTTTATAACTTTTTAAAATGCTTAAGGTCAGCACCTTCTTTCATAAAATTCTTAGTTATAAATTTTATATTACTTTATAAAATTACATTATAGAGACTATGGCAAAATGGAAATACACCACACATTACTGGAAAAGGCAAGAAAAGAAGCTACATGCATTAACTGTTAAAAAAAAAAATACAAAGAGAGACAATTTTAAGAGAGGAGGAAAATACCTAAATGTCAAGAGTGGTTTTACTGGCAAGGGGGAATTAGGGATAGTTTTCCCCCTTTATTTTCTAAAATTTTCTATAAAGAAATTAGTTTCAAACAAAATATACATGTCATTTCTTTTAAGTTAAGAATCCGGTAGTAGCACAGACATATATATACTACCAACTGTAAAATAGTTAGTGGGAAGTTGATGTATAACAAAGGGAGTCCAATTCGAGGATGGAAGATGCCTTAGAGGACTGGGGCGGGGAGGGTGGGGGGGACTCGAGGGGGGGGAGTCAAGGAAGGGAGGGAATACGGGGATATGTGTATAAAAACAGATGATTGAACCTGGTGTACCCCCAAAAAAAATAATAAATAAAAAAAAAAGAGAAAAAAAAAAAAAAAGAATCCGGTAGTAAAGGTAGTAATATGAGCTTATTCAATGCTAAATCAGTTTTCACTAAAAATTATAGATCTAGGGAATCTTTTGCAGTCCAGTGGTTAGGACTCGGCGTATTCACTGCCGCAGCCCAGGTTAGATCCTGGTCAGGGAACTAAGATCTCGCAAACCAAATTAATTAATTTGGCAGTGTAGCCAAATTAAAAAAAAAATTAAACTCTACTCTCCTGAAGTTGGAAGGACTAGTAAATGTTAGAATTTCAGCAAACATTCTATTCTACCCCAATAAAATTACAAGAAAATAAAACATTTAAAATTTTATACAAATAATTTAACTTTATAGCCACCTACAAATACCCTGTCATTTGATTTTATAGTTCCCATTAAAACAACTTCACTCACTGTAAGGCAGTAACTACCACACATGAGCTTTGATGTACGCTCTCCTGGGTTTGCTCAAAGCTCAGTCCTGCCACCAAGAAACTATCTGATCTTGAGCAATTAATTTAATCCCTCTGCCTCAAATAGCCCCTAAAACGGTCATGCAGAATATGACGATTCAACTTCACTGTCAGGTGAGCTCAATGTCTGTCACACAGGAAGTATTCACTGAATGACAGCAATTACAATTACTATTCGGTTTTCTGTCTATTGAAATTTGACTCCAAACTGGCATTATAAAAATCAATTACTCTTTCTGGTGCAATACTCACCTTTGCTAGCTGTTCAGCAAAATGTATAGCCGTTTGGGTATGGAGTGTAACTGGTCCTGTTTTTATTCTGGAAATTCCACTGGCTAATGCCATGAAAATGATCAGCTATTAAAAAAAAGAACAGAGAAGAAAACTCTCACACATTTATTAATATTTAGGGTTAAAATTCTACTACTTTCCATTTGAAAATACTACTAGAAATCAAAATAGCTAAAAAAGAATTTCTATTTCTTTAGGTTTCCAAAACCTAAAGAAAACCTGTGTTACCAAAGATAGAAAACCTGTGTTACCAAAAGTCTGTGGTGTAGCACAGAAATGCTTAGTAACAGATCTCAGTACAGACTTTTTAAAATTAATGTTTAAGAATATAGAGTTGAAAGTTAATAAATTTAATCAGACCACTGTCTTTACAGTTGGTGTATATGATATGACATATATACAAGCTAGTATACATGCTATGACAAGTTTCTTTATAAGCTAGTATATATGATATGACAAGTTTCTTCCACACTCTAAAATTACAACATTTTAACAGGTAAAATCATACATTAATACAGAATTACTGGAGTGTAGAGTAGTAAGAAGGAAGAGACTAGAAATAAGGAAAGCTGTCTTAAGAAACTGGTCAAGAAATCTTGACAAGTACATTTCTAAACATAGACATCTGATTTGCGATTAAGGAGAAAAACTATGCTAAAAGGAAAATCTATCAAGACACACAAGATTGCATTTGGAAACATTCAGTACCATTTCTCAATGTGAGTAGATACATCTTAAGTCTGAGAGGTGTATGACATTTAAGTGGAGATGCTGACAGGCATAAGAGATACGATGAGCATGGCGTTCAGGAGAAAGGTCTGGGCTAGTGACAAATTTAGGAGCTGTCAGCATAACGGTACTGAAGTCACGAGACTGGACAAAATAATTGAGGGACTGAATACAGATAAACAAAAGAGATGTGAGCCTAAGCCCAAAATTTAGAAGCTGAGAAGAGGCAAACAACAACAATAAGAAATTAGCAAAGAGACTAGAATGTACGGCTAGTGAGACAGAAAAATAATAGTATTTCAGAAATCAAGTGAAGAAAGTATTTCAAGAAGAAAGGAGTGCTCAGTTGTGCCAAATGCTGTAGCCAGGTCAAGTATGATGAGAACTGAATTTGTGGTATATATAAATTCCAGAATAATACTTAAAAAAATGGTTTGAACTAGGACATACCAATCAGTACCTGAAAGTCAATGACTAAAATTTATATTCAATCTAATTGCCCACTATTTGAATCTAACAGGCTTGAAGGTTTTTATCCTAGAAGTGTCATTACCTGGTCTTGCAAATATTCATCCACAGCACCACCATGTCTAAGATTTGCTAATAGCATTTCAGCAGCTTCAATTCCAACTCTGTCTGCATTAACACCTACAACAGGCACAATGTAAAAAAACTAATTACTAAGAGGCAAAAAGTTTAATATATCCCAGTTAGCACTGGCATAACATGTTTATGCCTCTGAACTCACCCATTGCAACTTTTAGGATAAGATCTTCATGTATAATCTTCTGAGAGCTTAGCATATGCAAGTACTTTATTAAATGCCCCAGTGGAAGAAAAAAACAGGCTGCTTTGGCCCTGTTTATTAAGTACTAATTATAAAACCAGTTTATAACTAAGTTATGACCTTATAATACTACACCTTGATTTCAAAATTTTAAATTTGTAACTCATATATGTTACAATTAGTCTGCAGCCAATTTCATTAGAATTAAAGGATTTTTTTAAAAGTCAGATAATTTGCATCTAAGGAAGAGCAAATAAAGATTCTCAGATAAAGCATTTAAGATTTGAACAGGTATTGCCTTATTTATTTTTTTATTATTATTTTTTTAAGCTGCACCACAAGGCTTGCAGGATCTTACTTCCCTAACCAGAGATTGAACCCCCAGCAGTGAGAGCACTGAGTCCTAACCACTGGACCCCCAGGGAATTTCCCGGTATTACCTTAGTTTGAAAATAAGTCAGAATATTTATTCCCATGTTCTGCTTCCTGCTTCTCTACATATACCACAAATATTTGGTACAATGCTGAATACAAAATAAGTCCATAAGAAGCAGTGGAATGTCAAATGATTCTTTTTTTGTTCACTTTAAACTAAATGAACCCTTAGCTACAAATGAAAATATCTTTTGAAAAATAAGAATGTGGTAATTTTTTGCTTTTATATTCAGAAATTCATTTGACTATATACTTGCCTTGATAAAATTTCCCAGAAAAGTAGAAATCAAATTTTAACCATTTTTTCTTTATAGCAATTACTATAATAATATAATAAATTAAACTATCTTCACAACATCAATCAGTCAAATATTTACATGACTGAATGAAATGGTTTGGAACATGTATGAATCTTGACTTCTTGGGTAAACTACTTTGATTCTTCCATTTCTTCTTCTAGATGGAGATGGAGATGATAATACTTAAGTTGCAAAGTTGTTAAAACTAGAAATAATATCTATAAAGCTTCTATTACTAAAAGTGGTTCATAATAAGCTATTAATAAAAATAGTTAATTCTGAGTACCTACTGTGTGTACCATACTAAGTGATAGAAACTGGTTCCTTTGCTAAAGATACATGAAAAAATACTCATATATTAGAGTATTAGAGGATAAGTAAGTACTAAGCTCTATGGTGTAAACCACATATCCAATGAGAGTTCAGAAAAGGAAATTATAGGTTCTAGAATAATTTGAGAAGGTTTCGTGGAGCATGAAGGACTTAACTGAGTCCTTGAAGAATGGCTAAAATTTGCATGGAGGATGCGGAGAAGGAAGGAATTCCTGGCTTTGTAGTATTACAGAGCAAAAGACACACTATGGTTTTTCAAGCTTTCTTTGCCGAGTGGCAAAGTATTTCTCAGAGCCACTCACATTCCTTCCTACCCAGCTGTCTTGATAGTGAACAATGGTATGAATGGATCTACATCATTAACAGCTACTAACAGCGGTCTATGGCAAGTATTATAGTATTATATTCTAAACAAAAGAGCAAAATCCTAATTTCTCCTGAAAACATAAGGCTTTTCTGACAAATACTCTTCTGTTATTTTAAAGGTTTCTTAAACAAATTAAAATGAATATTCAATGATTTCTTCTAGATTATTAAAAGGACAAAACTATAAAATAGTTATCAGACTGAACAGAAAAAGCTAAAGGACTGATTACAGCATCAGAGAGATGCCATGAATTTCCACATATACTGAAGGAGGAAAAGAAAGCGCTCACTACAAGCTAGGCAGTTTCCATGTACAGGAAACAGGATTGATAAACCAGAGGTATAATTCATCTTAGCAGACTGATTTGTCCCATAGTAAAAACCACAACTAACTGAAAGATGAGTAATCAACGAATACACAGATATTCATCAATGTAAAGACAAAATACATTCTGTCCACACTACAATCATATAAGGTTGGAGGGATTCTTATACATAGATAATGATCTCATTTTTCAGATAAAGACAGCCCAGAGCCACCATGTAATATAATGGCAGACATAGGACCAAAACTTAAATCTTCTTGCTCTCAGTTTAGTGCTCTCTGTTATAATACACTGCCTCCATCCAAAACTGCAAGATTCTCTCAAACAAAACAAAACAAAACACACAAAACCTCACCTTTGCAACAGGATTAAAGAATGTTATAACTGGAAGGATTTCAGAGATTCTTCAGGCGAACTCTCTCACTCAATAGATAAGGAAACTAAGGTCAAAATAGTTTTAGTAACTGAGACAATGACTAGTTACAACTTACTACTTCTAATACATATGGTGGTATGGACAACCAGCCAATGTTGCTTCTGATAATAACACTTAAACATTAACATTCAGAGTCTAATAATTTTCTAGTCAATTTAAATCAGAAATAAAAAGGGGATCTGGATATTGGGAGCCATGATGTTCTCTGAGATCCTTAATATATAGACTACCTAGACTAAGAGAGTAGACTCCAAGGTTTTTGCATTTGCTAATGACATCTCCTTTGACTTAAGTGCCTGACAGGACACAAGGGCACGCACCAGAAGGAGCAGGGCAACCTCAGCAAGTATGCTGATCTATCTTTTATTCCCTCCTACCACTGTAAGGCTAAAAATAACTGAATAACTGTGCATTCTACATGTGTGTTGTCCAAAGACAACTTCAAAGTAAAAACTGTCTCATATAACAAAGTGGAAAAAAAAAAAGTTGATGGAATATCAGGAAAGAAAGTTTTTCAGGACTGGCAGTAAAGTTAATTTCAACTACTGTTGGTAACAGAGTAATGGTACCTTTACAATGTCAATGCAACATATTTAAAAGTATCATCTACTCAGACAAACTAACTCTACCTCCCCTATTCACAAGTTGTAAATGTTTCCAGTTACCCAAGCTAGAAATCTAGAAGGTCATTACACTGCCTCCCTCACCTCTCATATCCAGCTGATTGCCAAATTGTCTATTTACCCTCCTAAATACCCTTGTAATCAGTACTCATCTCTCCAGCCTCAGTCACTGCATTCCTTGGTGTAGGCCCTCACCATTTCTGATCTGAATTGCTGTAACAGACTCTAGCCTTCCTGCCTCAACTACGGTTTTCCTCTAATCCTCTACATAGCTATCAGATTTACTTTCCAAAGACCTGGAATTACATCCCTCCTTAAAATCTTTATATTTTCAGGATGAAACCCAAACTTCTTTATAAGGCTTATAAAGCCCTTCAAAATCTGTTGATTTCTCTAACCTCATTCTCTGCACCCCCAACCCAGATCCCGTATTCATCACATGCAGTTGTAGTTGTCCAAACACAGAACTACACTTTTATGTCAGCACTTTCTTTTCTCCTTCTTCCTTAGCTCTCACCTTTTTTTTTTTTTTTTTGGGGGGGGGGGGCCGCGATGCACAGCACGCAGGAGCTTTGTGCCCTGACCAGGGATCAAGCCCGTGCCGTTGGCAGTGGAAGCATGGAGTCTTAACCACTGGACCACCAGGGAAGTCCTAGCTCTCACTTCTCTATCTGGCTAACTTCTACTTATTTACAGAATCCACTGGAGTATCAAGGAATGGCACAAGACAGTTTTGCTCAAGGAGCTCCCCCAAAACTAGCTGTTCTTCTGTGTTCCTATGGTACCCTGGGGATAGAACAATCACAGCAGTGGTCTGTCTCCTCTGCCAGACTAAGCCAGGAGGCAGAAATGGTGGCTCTCACTTCTGAATCCTTCCTACACAGCACCTGGCACATCTTGGTACCCAATGATAATACAAACAAACTGAACTCACATTTCACCCAATGCCTGCCAAGCACTTATTACATGTAACATATGGGCGTCTAGTTTCTGCTTCATATTTTGCATTATCTTTGCCCTCTTAAGACTGTTAAAGATACTGCATGTAGAGGCTCACTATCCATGTTGATACCTCATTGCACCTAACAAGTAATGAGTATACACTAAATATATCTTTTTGATCACTATTTCTGAAATTTTATTATACCTTAGAGAGCTTGTTCAAATAGCTTCCTGGGTCCCATTCCCAAAGATTCTAATCTTTGATACATATGAGATGGGTCCCAAAATTGGTATTTCCAGTAAACTCCCAGATGATGCTGATAAGCTACTTATCCACCAGTTACACACTGAATAACAGAGTTTTAAACAGAATTCATTTATTTCTGGTCAACCAAAAATTTTGATTTTACCTGTTCTATTACATGGTTAGATGTGACACCCAACAAGTATCTAGATCTACCAACTGAGCAGACTAAAATTACCTGAATTTTTGTATTCAGCAGTAATAACGTGGTTGAATGGCACAGCAAGGGCAAGCATCTTTTAAAGATGCTACAAAATAGGGAGAAAGCAATCAACTACCACACAATGAGAAGTTCAACTAGAAGTTGCCTCAATGGGAAAAGTAACTATTTTAAATACTAACAAACAGATGCAGAAATGTATCTCCTCTCCCAAATATGTCAAATATTACAGAAATTTCCCTTTCACAAAAACATTATTTTGAAATCAACACCATAATAATTGATGCAGGGAAAAACCATCAACAGATGCTAAAATCACTGGATGAAAGTTGTACTGATATAGGATAATCAGATGGTCTCAAAGTATTATACCAGCATATTTATTAATTACAAAGGGAAAAGGCGGAATTCCCTGGCAGTCTAGTGGTTAGGACTCCACACGTCTACTGCAGGAGGCATGAGTTCAATCCCCGGTTGGGGAACTAAGATCCCGCATGCCATGTGGCATGGAAGGTAAGTAGGTAGGTAGGTAGGTAGAGGAAGGGAGAGGGGGGGAGGGGGGAGGAGAAAGGAGGGGAGGGGAGGGAGGGAGGGAAGGAAAGAAGGAAGGAAGGAAGGAAGGGAGGGAGGGAGGGAGGGAGGAAGGAAGGAATCTTTATAGCCAACAGACCTGGAGGACACCACCTTAGCCAAGTAATCAGTCAGCTTTACTGATAAAAGACTGACATTACACGCATCCTGATGTACAACAGAATATATACAAAATGACCTATGCAATATTCTTAGTAAAAATGTTTAACTTGAAAAATCTAATTATGAGATAATCAGACAAATCCAAATTGTGGAAAATCCTATGAGAAAATGGCCTAGACTTTTCAAAATGTAAATATCATGAAAGGAAGAAAAAAAGGTGAATAGATTATTTTGTGGTTAAAAAAAGAAAGGAAGAAACTAAGCAGACACAACTAAATGCTGTGTGTGCTCAAAAACAAAAAACCCCACATTGCTCTAAAGAATATTTTGGAGGCAACTGGTTATGTCTGAACATAATAGATTCTTTGTGTATAAAAATGGTAATGTGATTATGCAGGTATTATTCTTTGGATGTATATGCTGCAGTATTCAGGGGTGAGACTTGGTACCTGCAACTTACACAGAGATGGTCGAGAAACACATACAACATGTAGCTAAATGTTCATGACCAGTGAATCTAGGAAAACAGTGTATGGCTATTCATGAATCATTCAACTTTTCTGTAAGTTTGAAAATTTTCAGAGAATAAAGTTGGGGGAAAGACTGAAAATTTAATTGACTCTAAAATAGAATCAGTTAACCATATCCTTTTAAACTTGTCATCCATCATTCTATAACATTCTAATCCTGACAGATAAAGAAGTTCACACTAGCACTGGAAACAGTGGACCCCCTTCATTTATCGATACCTCGTTTACCAAGTGATGATCCAGCAAACAAACAGCCAGTGGATGTCTCAGCAATAATGCTATACGGGGGGGAGAAATGTATTACTATCTATGCTACAAATATTCCAAAATTACATGCAAATACAACACAGGAGAAAAGCATTAATTAATATGCAGAATTAGATCTGGTTAGTATACTGCAAAAGTGAAACTCTTCATACAGAGAGCAGCGTGATTAGCATTCTCCATCTTCATCAGGGTATTAGTATCTTTCAGCACCTCTGACAAGAAGTCACTTTAGATTCTAATCCACTCCCAGATAAGGAATGGCCCTCCCAGAAGTCATGTCATCAGTACTAAGTGGTACCATCTCAGAGGCATACTGTACTGATTATCTTAAATGAAAAGGTCTTTTACAGAGATGTTTGGTTTTGTTTTATAGTTTTTAGATAGTATTATCATATGAAGAAAATGCATTTACTTTAAACGCTTTAATACAAACTCTGAAAATGAGAGCTTAAAATTTAAATACAAAAAATATTTTTATTCTTCAAAAATATTAATTACAGCATTTTTATAACACTTAAATCAGTAACTCCTAAATGGGTTAATATACTATATTTCTTTTCTAAGTAGATCTTTGCCATGTCTAATATCTACTTGTAAACTGATATCACATTTGAGATATAGAAAAGCAACTGGAAATTATTTCTCTTAGGATCATCTTCAAAGGCTAACTTCTGATTAGCTTAAACATTTAAGTTCACTACATAAACGAAAAGGCTCTTATAATGTAATAAAAGGTAAACCATCCTCACAAAAAAATTCAGAATAAAATAATCATCATAATTCATCATACTGTTGTCTTAGGTAGGAATGCCCTTAAAAAATATATCTTCTTAAAACTACAAATTAAAAAAAAAAAAAAAAAAAGACAAATCTTTTACTAAAATAGGATAATTATTTCAGGGCTCTCTCAACCAATGTCCAGGAAAAAGTTTATTGTCTCACATTATTCCATTTCCATTGCCAAAAGCTTGGTCTTGAGGTTCCTGAACAGGCTGGATGTTAACATACAGATCCCTAATCTCCTTTCTGATGCATCTTACAGCTGCAGCTGCCATATCTTTTGCTACCTATTTTGGCAAGACAAAAAAATAGAATAAAATTAATGATTATTTTGACAATTGCTTTCAAGCCAAAAAGACATATAATTAATAACTTTTACACACAACATATAAAAACAATTTTCAAGAGTAAAGAGCACAGAATTTTAAGGAAAATTTTTAATGATTTAAAAATTAAGTTCTTTCAATAATTTCAAAATTTAGATGATATAATACTTATCAAGACATATACTCTTCTAAGATCATCTAGACAACTTTTATTTTTTTGTACTTTATTTTATTTTTTTAAATTTTTATTGGAGTATAGTTGATTTACAATGTTGTGTTAGTTTCAGGCATACAGTAAAGTGAATCAGACGACTTACTTTAAATGGCAAAACACCGGCAACAAAAGCTCTTCCATATATCTTAGTCACAGAACCACGGTCAGTTAAATTTATTGGGTTCAACTGTTTAACTGGTGACATTCGGACAATCACTTCACCACCCCCTTTTGGGTAGTAGCCCCTATGAAAAGTATGATAAATACTCACATAAACTGATTGCATGACAAAAATAAAGCTCAATATTTATAATAAAATAACTTGTGAGTAATCTCCAACTATATAATTCATGTTTGAAACTTCCAAATGTTTTAGGTGTGTGCTGTCCAATATGGTAGACTCAAGCTACATGTGACTATTTAAATTTATTTATTTACTCATTTATTTATTTATTTATTTATTTAGGCCACACAGCTTGCAGGATCTTAGTTCCCTGACCAGGGATTGAACTCCCCACACTGCTGGCAGTGAAAGTTCAGAGTCCTAACCACTGGACTGCCAGGGAATTCCCTATCTAAATTTAGTACAATTTAAAACTCAGCTCCCTAGTCCTACTAGGCACGTTTCAAGTGCTCAATAGTCATATGTAGCAAGTGACTACCACCCTGGACAGATAGGGAACCCCTTCCTCAGTGCAAAAAGTTCTATTCAACAGTGCTGTTTTAGAATATAAGCTACTTGATGGTAGTAGGAGCTTGGCCTACTTTGTTCTTGCTACATTCCAGTGCCTAAAACAATGTCTGGCACATAGTAGGTGTTGAATAAATATATGATGAATATTTAGTAGCTGAACCATTCATAAAATTTTAACTCAAATATTTAGTGTCATTTATTCTACAGATGCTGAGAACACACAGATGAGAATGACAAAGCTCCTATCCACAAAGAACTCCCCATCTGGTAAGATGGGGCTCCACACATAACCTATTAGAACACAAGTCAGCCTGTAAGGAGGACTACAATAGAGGTGAAGATATGAATTCCAATTGAGGCACAATCACTGACAATTTACACAAGAAATTACAAGTTTCACTTTCAAAAAATATAGGATTTCCAATGTTTAGCAGAGCAGGGGAAGAAAAACATGAACAAAGGCAGGGAAGTCTGAAGGCACACAGTATGTTCAGGGAATGGCAACAATCATGTAGTCAGAATATACGGTATGTTGAAAGGAGGGGAGGGAGAATAAAGCTAGAAAGGTAAATTGGAATAAGACTGCAAAGCACTTCAATGCCACACCAAGAAATATGGCCTTGTTATTATGTGGCAGAAGGCAAGCCTTACAGAGAAATAACCTGAATGCCCAATATGTCTCTTAGGAAAATAATTCTGGTTGCACTGTGAAAAAGAATCCCCTTAACGACCCTGCAGTGCCCACTCCAGTAGTCTGCACACAGTGAGCATTCAGTCTGTGCCAAGCATGGATAACTCCAGATATGAAGGTGCCTCAATGCAGTAATTCCCTTGAAAATATTTCTCCCAAGAAACAAGAGAACACTGAACATCGTATACAGTTGCTTTCAAGTCCCCATGCCCCTGCTGCTTATTGTTTTAAAAACTCAAAATACTGTTATTTCCTACAAGAAATGTAATGTATTAAGTGGGTTACAGAATGACAGTTCCCCAAGATCTAACTTTTCCACTATTTTTAGCACAAGTAGAGGGGTCAAAGCATCAAGAAATAAGTAACTTACCTCATTTTAATGTCACAATTAAATGTGAAACCAAATTTTTCAACAATTGGCTTGAAAACCTGAAAAATCAGTTTATTGTTACTTTATTCAGCAATATTCACTGATTCAACAAGTATATTTAGTAAACAAAAGTGCTTTGCACTGAGGTAGTAATGAGGCACTATAGACAAAAAAAAATGTGTAGGCTAGTTTGTTATTTTTCAAATGAAATAACTGACATGTAGCTAAAATTAAAAGTTTAACATTTAATTAATCAGAGCTGTGCAAGTCTATCTAATGAAAAAAAAAATCAGAACTCAGGATACCTGATCTTAGAGATTTTTTACTCCAGAGGCCAGTATTTCCTAGCCTTCTCAATATAATGTACGGTAAGAAATTAGGGGGTGTTGAATAGGATTCTATTGTGTTCTCAATGTTTTTTATATCACTGATCTCTCACTGCATATACAATGTACTGCCCTTTTTTTTCCCATTTAACATTCTAAACAAAGGCATTTTACCAGCATCATAAAATTCCTCCTAAAAAATTTGAACTACATGGCATTTTAGCATAATTTACCAAACCATTCTCCAAGTTTTCATTATTATATAATTATATACATTATATAACAATAATTATAGCATATAATGCTCTGCTCCAATGCCTTTAACATTATCTTTTGCTGCATTTTACAATATGTAACTAGGGTCATTTTCTTGAAGTGGAATTATCAAGAGATTAACTTTCATTATACATCTTATCAAACTGAATTTTAGAAGACTGTACCACCTATTAAAATTGCAAAAAAATTTTAACTGCAACCTGAGAACATCAAGTGTTGGGATGGATGAAGAAGAGCTGTAACTCTCCTACAGTGCTGGTGAAAATGAAAAACAATGCAGCCACGCTGGCTGCCAGAACAATTTGGCAGTTTCTCATAAAGCTGGACATAAACTCACTATTGCAACTGAGCAACCCACCTCTAGGTATTTATGCAAGAGAAATAAAAACTTAAGTTCAGACAAAAACCTGTACATGTTTATAGTGGCTTTACTCATAATTGCCAAAAACTGGAAACAGTCCAAATGCCCTTCAACTGATGAATGGATAAACAACCCGGCACTGATAAACAAACATCCATATAATAGAATACTATTTAGCTTTATTGTTAAGCAACATGAATGACTCTCGGATGTATTTTTTGAAATTTATTTTATCGTAGTTGATTTACAATGTTGTGTTAATTTCTACTACATAGCGAAGTGACTCAGTTACACATACATATATGCACTCTTTTTCATATTCTTTTCCATTATGGTCTATCACAGAATATTGGATACAGTTCCCTGTGCTATGCAGTAGGACCTTATTGTTTATCCATTCTATATACAGCAGTTTGTATCTGCTAATCACAAACTCCCAATCCATCCCTATCCCTCCCACCTCCCCCTAATCACATGTATTTTTTTTTTGCATTTAAATAGTACATTTACTATGAAAGTAACTTCCTCAATCAATGTCCATAATATAGATGCACTTTCACAATCCAATATACAATTCAAAAAATTTTACAGCCCAATAGTAAATATAAGTTTCCTATTTGAATGAAGTCTAAAATATACAAGTCAGGGCCCTGACCACACAAAAGGATAATATTCAAAGAAAGCTCGCAGTTCAGAATCATCCTACTGTTTTTGGATCCTCAGCAATTTTTTGTAGTAACTGGATTTAACAGTATAATTCTAACGAACAAGTTAAATCAGGGATCTCTAAATTTTGGAATCCCAGTATTAATCAACTACAAATAAGTATTAGCCCATATCTATCACCAATGACTGAGATGTCTCTTTCTAATGAATTGATCATTACATTTCCAAAGTTCTGAAATGGCCAATAGACCACAGAAAGAGACTTCTTTAGGCTCCTGCTTGAAACCAACAGCTTCAGCAAACTGCTGGCCTTGATTCAGAGCCAATAATCACATGTATTATAAGTGAAAAAAACAGACTCAAAAGGCTATGTACAGTATTATTCCTTTACATGACATTCTGAAAAAAGGCAGAACTATGGGAGAAAACAGATCACTGACTGCCAGAGGCAGAGGGGTGGGATTGACTACAAAGAGAGAGAAGGGAATTTTTCACAGTAATTCTCTACATTTGATTGTGTGGCTGGTTCACAATCATACATCAGAAATCACAGAACTGTACATGAAAAAGGGTGAATTTTAGCATCAATAACTATACCTCAATAAATGCGGAGAAAAAAAAGATACCACTTTTCTCTCCCACTGGTTGTATAAGCACACAAATACTGACTTTTATCATTCTAAAAATTTATAGTTAGAACATGGTATTTAATTATTTTTTGAAATTTTATTTTATTGTGGTAAGAACATTTAACATGAGATTTACCCTCCTAACACATTTTTAAGAGTACAACACAATATTGCTGACTATAGTTACAATGTGTGTAACAGCTCTCTAGAGCTCATTCATCTTACTTAACTGAAAATTTATGCCTGTTGATTATTAACTCCTCAGTTTTCCCCCTCCCCTAAACACCATTCCATTCTTTGATTCCATGAATTTGACTACTTTAGATATCTTATTTAAGTGGAATCATGCCAGTACTGTTTTTACGTGACTGGCTCATTTCACTTAGCACAATGTCCAACTGTGTTATCACATATTCTAGAATTTCTTTTTTTTTTTTTAAGGCTAAACAGTAATCCATTGTATGTGTATACCACATTTTCTTTATCCTTTCATCCATCAACAAACATTTTGGTTGTTTCCACATCTTGGCTATTATGAATAGTATTGCAATGAACATGGGAATGCTAATATCCCTTAGAGATCCTGATTTCAACTCTTTTGGTAATACCTAGAAGTGGGATTGCTGGATTATTTGGTAGTTTTATTTTTAATTTTTTGAGGAACCTCCATATTATTTTCCATAGTAGTTGTACCATTTTGCATTCCGATCAACACTGTGCAAGAGTTCCAATTTCTCCACATCCTCACCAATCCTGTCAAACATAGTATTTAATTCTTATTTTTAAGTTTTTCTTCCAAGTCATAATCCCTGTATTCAGAAAATAAGACTTATATGATAAACAACATAATATATATATTATATTAATATATAAAATAATTGAGGCTTTTAAAGAATTCACTATGAGCACTGTTCTAAAATACAACACACAATCTAAAATAATTATCCTCTCCCACAATAGAACCAGACACCATTAAGAAATAAACACGTACGTACACAAAAACACTCAGGATATACTTAAAGAATGGAGGTTCAGAAGACTATATGAGATCATCTTAGATTATCAATAGCAACAAAAGCCCTTACCATGGCTGTGTAATCAATTTGTGGTGCCATTTCAGCGTTGGTTCCACCTTTCAAGCGAAGTTCTGATGGAGAAGCAGCAAAGAGAACACAGGGCATTGAGACCTGCATCAAGAGGCATACACTCCTAAAGAGAAGGCAGAACAGGCTTAGTCGCATTTTCTTTTTAAAGTTTCAAAAAAGAGACATTACTACATATCACCACTAGCAGAAGCACAGGCAACTGAGAAGGCAGGTACATGCCCTCAAGTTTAAAGTTAAAAAACACTCCGGTAACTGAATGATAACATCCTGAATCTTAAAGAAAGATTAGTATTTCACAGTAGAAGGAACTGGCCTTAAATGATAAGCAAATCTGGGTTTGAATCCAATGCTAAATACATTAGCTGTGTCATCTTAGAAAAGTTCTAACACTTTTCTTTATATTACAAAGAAGTTAAAAAAAAATAAAAGCACCTTTACAATGTTTTTATAAAAGGATTCTTAAAGTAACAGTTTATGAAAATGCATTCAAAACTGTCAATGTCTAGAAATATTCTAATGATTGTATCAGTCTCCACCATGCATAAGGCATTGTTCTAGATATTAAGATACAGTTCCTACCATCATGGCCTTTGTGATATGATAGAGTAATATTTTACATAGACTGATAGCCAAACATTTTACATGGAAAAAACTTTTAAGGAGCTAATCCTTGCCATAACTCACCTCTGTTTGGTCCTTCTAGTCAAATAATGTGAGAAATCACAAGAAATAATTACAGAATATGTAGCATTTTATGAAACTAAACAGTCAGACTTCCTAAATGAGCTGTTATCTCCCTTCTCCAAAGTCAAGGGAAAACAATCATAGGAATACAAAGACTGTAGTTTGAAAGGGAGTGCAACATAGCCTCTACATACCAAAGACAGCCTTTGCTTAACTTTCTTACAGCAATGATGCATCTGTACTGAATTAGACAGTTTTTGTCACTGATAATGCATTTCATTAATTCAGTAAATATTTATTGACTGTAAAATGTGTCAGGCATTGTAAGAGAAAATGTATGCAACATAATCCCTGTTTTCAGGAGCAGAACCTAGGAGCAAGTGAAAAAGATTTGGAAATGTTCAGTTTATTATCAAATCATAATTTTTTGAAACAGACATTTCTGAAACAAACTGGCATCAGGGTTACAGTCCTATTTCTTACTTTATCAAATTTCCTAGTAAATGGATGGGTTTTTGGTAAAAGAACGCTGCTTACAATAGCAATCAGCCAATAAGACGGAAAACACAAAAATTACTCTCCATAGTTTATCAATAAAAGGAAGGATTCTTGGAAAGGGATAAAGGCTCAATTTAATTGTTAAATATCCATTTTTCAATGGACAGAAAAAGCCAAGATCATATATAAAAATTTCTAAATAGGGTTGTATAAGTATCTATTTAAAGACAACAAAAATACTTAGACTAAAAGTAGACTATGGTTCATAATCAGCTGCAAGCCAAGAACTAAACACGCTACACTACAAAGACTACTTCACTATAGAGCATGAAACTACAGCTGTTTTCAGATATTCATTTCTTAAGTAATAAAAACTAAAGAAACAAACGTGCTATACTATATATACGAGAAAATTCTAGATAGCAATAGCTACAATTAATAAGCAACTAGGTATTTGAACCTTTACACAGTCTCTAACCCTAAAAGGTAAGTGTTTTATCTCCATCTTAAAAGTGAAGAAACTAAAAGTTCAAAAAGGTTAAGCAACTTGTCCAGTAAGTGGTAGCACCCGTATTTGCATGCAGGTCTAATTCCAAAACCCATACTTAAATGGAATATAAGTGACACATACCCTGCTGTCTTGGTATCTGCTGTGTGGATTCCACCTTTGATCTTCTCTGGTGTAAACATTATTTCTGTTGAGCCGATTTCTGCCCCCTCCAGTTGCCCATCACACAAATCTCGAATCATTTCCAGTCCAGATAAATGTTGAGGCCTTCAGGTCATAATACTGCATCAAAACGTGTGCATTCAGACTGCCTATATCCCCACTTTTTATGACACATTTATAAAACTGCAATGGCAAGAAACCACACTAAGTGCCAGAGCTTCTTTTTGGCTTTTTATGCACGTAGACTACCTGCTGGTAGGCATCATTTTAAGAGTTCCTTCCAGACCAGTTACTTCAGCTATAAATACATATGCTGAGAATATTGTTGCAAATTAGAAGTATGCAAAAGAGGAAAACTAATAAAACTACCTGAGTGCCACCAGTCTCACTTGCACTTCATTGAATAATCTATGGTACCTGTTATGGCCTGAATTATGTTCCTCTAAAATTCATATGTTGGAGTACCTCACAACATGATTGTAGTTGGAAACAGGGCCTTTGAAGAGATGATTAAGTTAAAAGAGGCAGTGAGAGTGAGCCCTAACCCACTCTCACTGGTGTTCTTACCAAAAGAGAAGATTAAGACACACCAGAAGATTAAGACACTCTGTGCACATGCACAGAGCAGTGAGCATGGGAAGAGGAGCAAAGGGTGGTCATGCTCAAAGCCAAGGAGAGAGGCCTGGAACAGGCCTTATGGGCCTCAGAGGAAACCAACCCTACCAGCACCTTGATCTTGGACTTCCAGCCTCCAGAACTGTACAAAAACCAATTTCTGTTGTTTAGGCCACCTATTGGTGAAATGGCTTACTGCAAACTACTGCTGTAACAGAGAATTACTGTTCATACATATTAGTAATTACCTTTTAATAATTTCAACATGGAGTGTGGATAAAAGACTAAGAGACCCATTAGAGTGAAATATATACAAAATACAAGTGCAAGGAATCAATTTGGCTTCACCCTGGGTCCTCTTCTAACAGGTGCATATACCTGACACTTAAACTAGTGGCACGCCTATTTTCCCAGACAGAAGAAACAAGGTCAACCGTTAACGTTTTTCCTTCTCCACAACTGATAATCCTGGTCATGTTCACAGTTTCCTAGAGGTCTGAATGAAAGCTGGAATAACACATCTCGGGGTCCTTATGAGACTAAAACGTGCGGCAGCAGAAAATGCACTGGTTAAAAAGTGGAGTTTTCTCTGGCCCCAGAGGCTGCTCTGCCCTGATCTACCTTGCCCGCTGCTACGAGCTCTCCGGGTACTCGGAATGCCCGACGAGGTGGGGAAACAGTTTAAAAAATAACTCATTAGCAAACGAGACAAGTCTAGTCAAACAGAGAAAACATGGGCCTATTTTCTGAACTTTTCCCTTGAAGCTCTCAAGAGTGCTCAAGCCCGGCTACGGCTAACCGCTCAGGCCGGAGCACCGGCCCCCGGCCCCCGAGGCCCAGCTGCAGAGTCCTCAACCCTGGGGCCGGGATCTTCTCAGCATCACCGCCGGACTCCACACTCCTTGCCCTACAACCCGCAACCCACCCCGCAATAGCTTGTCCCCCGCCCCCACCCCATCCGCAGGCCGGCGCCTGCCCCCCGCCCCCGCAGACGTAAGCCCTGTTCCCCGCCCCGTCCGCAGCCCGACGCCTGTACCACGACCCGCATCCCACCCCGCAATGGCCTGTCCCCCACCCTCCCCCCGTCCCCAACCCGGCGCCTGCCTCCCACCCTGCAGACCCAAGCCCGGTCCCCCGCCCTTCCCCCCGTCCCCAGTCCCGCGCCCGCTCCCCACCCTGCAGTCCGGCGGCCCGGCTCCCCAGCGCCCAGATTTACCTCAGGCCCGGCGTGCTGCGCCCGGCGCGGATCTTCTGCACCCGCAAGGGGAGGCCAAGCAGACAGCTCAGGGCCGTTGACACCCTCAGGATCTGCCCGCCCTGATGCGGGGAGAAGAGAGAGAACATCAGACGCGCAGGCTCTGCGCCGCAGCCCGGG
This sequence comes from Hippopotamus amphibius kiboko, assembly GCF_030028045.1. Classification (NCBI taxonomy): domain Eukaryota; kingdom Metazoa; phylum Chordata; class Mammalia; order Artiodactyla; family Hippopotamidae; genus Hippopotamus; species Hippopotamus amphibius. Next base: position 88,067,516 of record NC_080186.1, on the reverse strand, counting down.
CGGCAGCCGCGACCCGCCAGGCCTCGGGCTCGGCACTCACCCCTTCCATGATGCCGCCGTCCACCTCCACCCGCGGGCCCGCCATGGAGGGCGTCCTGGGGCCTGGCCAACCGCGACGCAGCCTCGGCCCGAGCGGGAGGAAGAGGAGACGCGGGCTCCTGCCCCGCAGCTCCGGGGGCTCGGTCCTCGTTCGGGGCCGCGGAGCTCTGCGGAAAGGCGAAGGATGCGCCGGCCCCGGGAACGCCCGACGGGAACGCGGACGCTCGGCGCGCAGCGGCCGGGCTCGGCCGGCTCACAGCCAGTGCGCGTGCGCGCCGCGCTTAAAGAGGCAGCGCCCAGAAGATTCCGGCAAAATGAAAGCTCTGCAGCAGCAGGGGTGCGGCCCACGAGGTGCCCTGGGGCACTGTCGGAAACGTGTTCCTGGAAGACTTGCACCCTGAACACAGCAAAACGCGCAGATTGCCGAAGGCCTCCCTTTCAACTGTAGTCGGATCCTCCACTGGTCTCGCAGGCTTATGCAAACGTGTGTTTATCTGTTTTCTGCGGGATCCTGCCGTACCCAGAACTGGAGAGTCTTAGAGCCGAAGATGTAGGAAAGGTCCCTGCAATGCACCGGCCACCTTCTCTCCGGGCGGGTTTGCCTTCTCTGCAGCCTGTCTCTTGAAATGTGTGTCCCTGATGCATTGATGATACCCATAAGCCTCTCGTTCTTCGCCTGTTGGGGATGAGTGGAAAAGGACAGAATCAGAATCAGTAATATAACGCTCAAAAAAGCCAAAGTTATGCCACCTTGTCCGAGAATGAGTGCAAGTTCATGACTGCAATGAACAGTGCAGCTAACGTAATTCACCTCCGACCAAGGTAGAAACGACAACCGGCTTCTTGATTCCGCCTGTGGTTCAATTCCTATGTTAATTGAGTACCAATCATATGCAAGCCTCTAGGTAAGCAAAGAAGAGTAAGGTATTTTCTGCTTGGAAGTTATTGGAAGTGTATATTAGAGACTGAGAAGTAATCAATTATAATGTCATTCTTAATGATAATAATGTACTGTACTTAATTTACAGTTAAGTAAAGAGGGAGCAGCAATTAGAATATGATAAATCATAAAAATAATAACCAACATTTATTGAGCACTTAGCCATTACATGCATTCACAACCTGATGAAGTACTGTTTTTACTCTGATTTACAGCTGCTTGTGTGAAACAATTTGCTACAAGGTTAACTAGAATACTGAGATATGAACCAAGGTGATCTGATGTGAACACAATTGTCTCCTAATCCCAATGTTCTACCACTTTTGTAACAGAGAAAGCACTGGGAATGCATATACTTTACCCAATCTGTGATACCGAAACCAGACAAAGATGACATGGAGAAGAAAAATTATAGGCCAACTTTATAAATTTAGATGCTCCAGGATCAATCAATATATTAACAAATAAATCCAACAATGTTTATAAAATACTACACATTATGACCAAATTGGGGTTGAATATCATTCTAACATTAGAAAAACGTTATGATGATATATCAGAAACCTAAGATCACATTAATAGATGAAGAAAAAGCATTTGAAAAAATCAAGACCCATTTATGATAAAACAGAATCAAAAGGGGTGGGGCTAATGGTGGACTCTGGGAGCGCTCACGCCAATGAGCACTTCCCAGAACGCCTGCTGCCAGTGCCCCCCCTCCTCGGTGAGCCACAGCTGCCCCCCACCTCCGCAGGCAAACCCCCAACACCAGCAGGTGGCGCAGTGGTTGAGAATCCGCCTGCCAATGCAGGGGACATGGGTTCCATCCCTGCTCCAGGAAGATTCCACATGCCGCGGAGCAACTAAGCCGGTGCACCACAACTATTGAGCCCACGTGCTGCAACTACTGAAGCCCACGCGCCGAGAGCCCATGCTCTGCAACAAGAGAAGCCAGGGCAATGAGGAGCCCACGCACTGCAACGACGAGTAGCCCCCACTCACCACAACTAAAAAGAAAGCCTGTGCACAGCAAAAAAAGACCCAACACAGCCAATAAAATAATAAATAAATAAATAAATTTATTTAAAAAAAAGAATCAAACGAACCTAGCAATAAATGTAAATTCCCTTAACCTGATTAAGGACATCTGGAAAACCCTACAGCAAATTTCATTCTTAATAATAGTAAATAATAGTAAAACATAAGACACCTTTTAAAATCAAAACAAGATAAGAATTCTCACAATTGTGGCTTCTTTTCAGAAGATGATGGACATCTAGCCAGATTCTACAAGAAAGAGATGAAAGACACAAGACTGGACAAAAACAAGATCATTATTCACAGGTGATATCATTACCTACATAGACATAATACCATTTGCAGCAACATGGGTGGACCTAGAGATTGTCATACTGAGTGAAGTAAGTCGGAGAAAGAGAAATATCATTATGATATCGCTTATATGTGAACTAAAAAAAAGATACAAACGAACTTATTTACAGAATAGAAACAGACTCACAGACTTAGACAACTGACCTTATGGTTACCAGGGGCAAAGGGTGGGCAGGGGAGGGTTAGTTAGGGAATTTGGAATTGACATGTACACATTGCTATATTTAGAATGGATAACCAACAAGGACTTACTGTATAGCACAAGGAACTCTGCTCAATATTCTGTAACAACCTAATTGGGAAAAGAATTTGAAAAAGAATAGATACATGTATATGTATAATTGAATCACTTTTGTACACCAGAAACTAACACAACATTGTTAATCAACTGTACTCTAATATAAAAGTTAAAAATAAAACCCCAAAGAATCTTTAGATAGATTATTGAAAATATAGTTTCAACAAAATTCCAATCAAATGCCCATTAGGACTTTTTTAAGGAGACTGACAAGCCAATTCTAAAATTTATATGAAAGAACAAAAGTGAAAGAATAACTTAAAAAGAATGAGGTGAAGGGTACTTGTCCTCTCAAAATCCAAAATTTCTATGAAGCTAAAGTAATTAAGATAATGTGAGATTAGTAGATAAATAGATAACTTAGAGCCCTTAAACTGATTCTTTGACAGATGAGATGGCAGATCAGTGGGAAAAGAACTCCTCAGTTTATGGTGTGGAAACAATAGGTTAACCATAAGGAAAAAATTAAATTGGATTTGTATTTCACACCATACACAAAAAGCATTTCAAGATGATTTAAAGACTTAAATATCTCACACCATATTTTAAAAATTAACTCAAAATGGGTCAAAGCCCTAAATGTAAAAGCTAAAACTGTAAAACTTTTAGAAGATATCAATGTAAATCTTCATGACCTTGGACTGATTAGTTGATGGTTTCTGAGCTATGACATCAGAAGCACAATTTTTAAAAAATTAGATAAATTGGACTTCAACTTAATTAAAATCAAAAATGTTTGTGCTTCAAAGGTTACTATCCAGAAAGTGAGAATACAAACTGGAGTTTCTTGAGATGATTGCTTTCTCCTCCACTGGTGTAGGTTTTAATGTATGGCGTTGTACCTGGGGATGTGTTCACTGGGGCTAAGGAAAGGAATTGGAGGGTTCTGGAATTGTTTGAGAGCTTAGTTTTAAAATTTACCTTTGGAAAGGAGTTTGGTTTCTCATAACTAAAAATTTGTGTCTACATCTGTAAAAAAAAAAAAGAAAAGAAAAGAAAAAAATGAAAGTGAAGACAGTCTAAAGAATGGGAGAAAATATTTGTCTCATGTATCTGATGAATCTAGTATCTAGAATATATTAAAAAAAACTCTTACAACGCCAAAATAAAAAGACAAATAACCCAATTTTTAAATGCGCAAAGCATTTGAATAGACATTTCTCCAAAGAAGATATACAAATGGCTAATAAGCACATGAAAAGATGTTCAGCATCATTAGTCATTAGGGAAACCCAAATCAAAGCCACAATGAAATATCACTTTATATCCACTAGCATAGTTATAATGAAAAAGACAGGCAATAACAAGAGCTGATGAGGATGTGAAGGAACCAGGACCTTCACACACTGCTGGTGAGAATATGAAATGGTACAGCCACTTTTGAAAACAGTCTGGCAGTTCCTCAAAGAATTAAACATAGGATTATAGTGCAACCCAGCAATTTGACTCCTAGGTATACACCCAAGAAAAATAAAACACATGTCCACTCAAAAACTTGTACATTAATGTTCATAGCAGCATTATTCACAATGGCCCAAAAGTGGAAACAACCCAAATATCTATGAACAGTTGAGTGGATAAACGAATATGTTTATATCCACAAAATGAAATATTATTCAGCCATAAAAAGGAATAAAACACTGATACATGTGTAAAACAGATGAAACTTGAGAACATTAGCTAGTCATAAAAACCACATATTGTATGACTCTGTATATTTGAAATGTCTAGAATAGACACATTTATAGAGGCAGAAAGTACATTATTAGTATCAGGGACTCAGGGGTGGGAGGGAGTTCCAGAATGGAAAGTGATTGCTAATGGGCATGGGGTTTCTTCTGGGAGGCAATGAAAATGTTCTGGAATTAGATAGTGGTAATGGTTGTACAATTTTGTGAATATACTAAAAATTTCCTAATTGTACACAAAAAGCTTTCTCTTGCCCCTTTGCAGTCATTCCCCGTTCCCACCCCCAGAGCCAGGCAACCACTAATCTACTTTCTGTCTCTATAGATTTGCCTTCTCTGGACATTTCATACGAATGGAATCAGGCAATATGTGACCTTTTGGATCTGGCTTCTTTTAGCAGAATATTTTTGAGGTTCATTCATATTAAAGCATGTTATCATTCATATAAAGCATGTTCATTCATATTAAAGCATGTATCAGTCATTGTTAGTGATGAATAATATTCCATTCTATAGGTACACCACATTTTGTTTATTCATTCACTCATGAAGGACATTTGGGCTCTTTCTAGTTTTTGGCTAATATAAATAAGGCTGTTAAGATTGTTCTTGTACTAGTCTTTGTGTGGACATTTTTTTTTGTGAGGTGTTTTGTTTTGGTTTGGTTTTAGTTTTTTTTTTGGCTGAATTGGCTCTTTGTTGCTGGGCGCGGTCTTTCGTTGTGGCGAGAGGGTGCTGCTTTTTGTGGTGGTGCATGGGCTTCTCATTGAGCAGAGCCTCTAGGCGTGGGCTTCAGTAGTTGTGGCACACGGGCTCAGTAGTTGTGGCACACGGGCTCAGTAGTTGTGGCGCATGGGCTTAGTTGCTCCACGGCATGTGGGATCTTTCCGGACCAGGGCTCAAACCCATGTGCCCTGCATTGGCAGGTGGATTCTTAACCACTGAGCCACCAGGGAAGTCCCTGGACATATATTTTTATTTCTCTTGGGTAGATACCTAAGAGTGTAATTGCCAGGTAATAATCATTCAGTTATTATTATTATTGTTGTTATTATTATTATTATTTTGGCCACACTGTGCAGTTTATGGGATCTTCGTTCCCCAGCCCTGGATCAACCCAGGCCCCCTGCAGTGGAAGCTCGCAGTCCTAACCATCAGACTGCTGGGGAATTCCCTCAATTAAATTTTTAAAAAGAGAAGAAATGGGTTATTTGGTTCTTTTGAGCTCAAATGAAAGGATTAACTAGTGAATAGGTGGCATATCTCTTAATGTTGGAAGGAAAGATAAGGAAACATATCATACTGAACTGGGAAGCAGTAAACATGTTGAAGTAAAGAGTCTAAAAGAAAAGAAATAAACTAGACATTTTCTCAGGAGAAGGTAGAGTTAAAGGGAAAGCTGAGAGGTAGAAGGTAGTATAGGGGCTTTGGGAAGAAAAATAATTCAATTCAAAGGCACAGCTACTTAATCTTTTTATACAAACACTTGCATGTAGTATGAAATATAAGTGCCTATAAAATGTTTTGTTAGTGGGAAAGTTAAAAAAATCAAAGTTCTTTGACTATCCCAGATTTTCTTGTAAAGGTAATTGTGGGAAGACATTCAGAAGTCTTTATCAATCAGCAAGGCTCTTGATCCTAGAGGTCTTGAGTCCCCCGGTCCCATCTTTCTCTTAAATCTGTGTCTGTGTTTTCTTTAAGCTTGCGGCACCCATCACTCATCTCGAGTCGCTGAGCTGAGCTCGGCAAGTGGCGCCCAACGTGGGGCCTGAAGGGCTTGAGTGACGAAGGCTCGCGAAAAGTGAAATTGATAAAAGTAAAGAATTGGGAAGTGCCGTGAAGCCCCAAGAGGAGAGTAAGAGGCCTCTGAAAAATCCTGCCAGTAAGTAAATCTCTTGGGTGTTTTGTTTTCGGGGTAAAATATGGGAAATAAAGAAAGTTCAGATCAATATCGACCATATGTATGCCTGTTACGGCAGCTCCTAAGGGCAGGTGGAGAAAAAGCAAGTGAAGGTCGATTGTTAGAACTTCTGCAAATAATTGAGAAATATTGTACGTGGTTTCCTTCTTCAGGAACACTGGACTTGCGTACTTAGGATAAGGTTGGGAGCGAACTTAAAAAACTGCATTCTAAAGGGACTCCCATACCTGTTTCTGTTTGGTCAACGTGGTCTCTAATTAAATCAGTACTAGAGCCTTTACAAACTCCTGAAGGCTCAGATGATAGCTTTGATGAAGAAGCCGGTCTGTCGGAGGGCCGATGGGCATATGCGGTGCCGGAGGAAACTGGAAAACAAAAGGGAATACAAATGGCTGAGGGATTAAGACCTTCTGCTCCCTCACTTTGGAGGAGGGCGAACTTCCTCTACTGCCCCCTCCTCCACCCTCTTTAATGCCGCCTGGGGGAGCTCATGCCTTTCCTGTGTCTAAAGGACACTCAGTTTTATCACCCTTACAGAAGGGCATTTTGCAGGCTAGACAAGAGGGAGATCTGGAAGCTATGCAAATGGCATTTCCAGTAACTATTCATGAAAGGGTGGCACCCGGAGTGGATCCTAATAATCCCAATGGAATTTATGAGGCAGTACATGAGCCTATACCCTTCAAAATATTGAAAGAATTAAAGCAAGCAGTACAAAATTATGGAGTAAATTCTCCATTCACCATAGGTATCATACGGGGAGTAGCCGAAGGCTCTTGTTTGATTCCAGCTGATTGGGCTACGCTGGCTCGTGCAGTACTAGCCCCGGGAGAATTTTTACAATTCAAAACCTGGTGGTGTGATCATGCTGAAACTATGGCAAACCAGAACCAAGCAAGGCAGATTCCTATCTCCTTGGATCAATTGATAGGTAGTGGAAATTGGGGCAGAGTTCAAGATCAGATTCTGATGGAAGATCAGGCCATAGAACAGGTGAGACGTTGTTGCTTAAGAGCCTGGGGAAAAATAGAAGCTAAAGGACAAGCTCCTGTCTCTTTTCAAAAGATCATGCATGGGACGAGAGAGCCCTATACTGAATTTATTGCCAGATTACAGGAGGCTATCAAGCGGCAGATCACTAATGCTGAGGCTGCTGATACTATTTTGCAATTATTGGCTTTTGAAAATGCGAATACAGATTGTAAGAAGGCCATTGGACCTATGAAAGGAAAGGGAACACTAAATGATTATATTAGAGTGTGTCAGGGAGTAGGAACTGAGAGCTTTAAAGCAACAGTGATGGCACAAGCTATGGCTGGAATGAAAATAAATAACAAATTTCCAGGGAAATGCTTTAACTGTGGTAAACAAGGACATACAAAGAAACAATGTAGGAAGAGAATGGATAGAAGGGCTGTTAATTTTCAAGATGATGTAACCAAAGGGCAAAAACAGCGTGGACTTTGTCCAAGATGTGGAAAAGGATTTCACTGGTCAAGCCAGTGTAAATCTAACTTCCATAAGGAATGAACGCCCTTGTCGGGAAACTATCAACGGGGCTCGCTCCTAGCCCCGCAACCAAAGGGAGCCTGTCAGATCTAGAAACAGGCGGAAGTGGCCCAATACTCTGCAGTGCCATGGAATTATCACCAGCCACAGCAGGCAGCGCAGCCTTAGACCTTCCTTGTGCAGAATCTATTATTATACTGCCTGGAGAAACTCCAACATTGGTCAGGACAGGAATTACTGGACCTTTGCCAAAAGAAACTGTTGGCTTAATACTAGGAAGGTCTGGTTTAACATCAAAAAGAATTAGAATTCATACTGGAGTGATTGATAATGATTATACTGGAGAAATTAAAGTGATGATATCAACTTCGGTTCCATGGAAAGCCCATCCAGGTGATAGAATAGCACAGTTGCTTATTCTGCCATATTATAAGATTGGCAATAGTACAAAAGTAAGGGGAATGAAAGGCTTTGGAAGCACAGGAGAGGCCGGAGTTTTCCTCTCTGAAAAAATTTTAGAAACACGCCCGACGTGCTCAGTAACTATAAATGGAAAAGATTTTAGAGGATTAATAGATACAGGTGCTGATGTTTCAATTATAAGCAGTAATCATTGGCCTTCTCGCTGGCCTACTTGTCCTGCAGACATTACAGTGGTAGGTTTAGGTAGAACTCATGGCTTGCAGCAAAGTGCTAAAATATTGCCTTGTATTGGCCCAGATGGGCAGCCAGCCCACTTACAACCCTATATAGCAGACCTTGCAATTAATTTATGGGGAAGGGATTTATTGGAACAATGGAACACTGAAATCCATATTCCAACATTAGATACTTATAGTATGCAAAGTCAAGAAATGCTAGTAAATCAAGGATATCAGCCAGGGTTAGGTCTTGGTAAATATCATCAAGGGAAACTATTTCTCATTCCAGCTGAAGGTAATGTAAATAGAGAAGGTCTTGGATATCAGTCTTTTCACTAGTGGCCACTGTTCGTAAAAGCTTACTGCTTCCCCCAGCACCAATCCCATTGACCTGGAAAACTGATACACCTGTATGGGTTGAGCAGTGGCCTTTAACCATAGAAAAGTTAGAAGCTCTAACAGAATTAGTGACTGAACAGTTAGAAAAAGGACATATTGAAGAATCTTTTAGCCCATGGAACTCTCCAGTATTTCCAATAAAGAAAAAAACAGGTAAATGGCATTTATTAACAGATCTCAGGGCAATCAATGCAGTTATACAGCCAATGGGGGCCTTACAACCAGGCCTCCCATCACCTAATATGATCCCTGCTAATTGGCCTTTAATAGTTATTGATCTGAAAGACTGCTTTTTCACCATTCCATTACATCCCAAAGATATATTAAGAACATGTCCATCATGCCAAATTCCTCAGCAATCTGAACCTGGTGTAAACCCACGGGGCTTGCACCCTAATTCTTTATGGCAAATGGATGTTACTCACATCTCATCCTTTGGTAAGCTCTCCTATGTGCATGTAACCATTGATACATTTTCTCAATTTATATGGGCTACTGCCCAGTCTGGTGAAACTGCAAAGCATGTGCAAAAGCATTTATATGCATGCTTCGCAGTCATGGGGTTGCCACAAGCCATTAAAACAGATAATGGCCCTGCTTATATTAGTAAAGCGTTTCAACAATTTCTTGATATGTGGTCCATATCACATTCTACAGGACTTCCTTACAACCCCCAGGGACAAGCAATAGTTGAAAGAGCAAACCAACTACTTAAAAACATGCTCCAAAAACAAAAAGGGGGAATCACCCAAGGGCAACAAACAACTTTAAATAAAGCCTTATTCACTATTAATTTTTTGACTGTATCTGCACAGGCTACAGATACAGCAGCTGAGAGGCATTTTCGAGCCTCGTCTAGGAATGTGACTCATTTTAATGATGCACAGCCACTGATATGGTGGCAGGACCCATTGACTAATATCTGGTCATCAGGAAGGTTAATCACATGGGGAAGAGGGTTTGCTTGTGTGTCACCAGGACCAGGCCTGGAACCTGTGTGGATTCCATCTCGGAGAATTAAGCCATATCATGAGCATTCCAAAGAAACGCCATCTTTAATGGGATGTAGAATCTCCGGAGATGAACTTTGAAGGTCTGACTTTAAAGTCAACTAAAATCACAGGCCTTTTGCTGCAAACACGGATAATGTTTGGTCTGATTACTATTGCTGTGAGTATGCCCCTTGTCACAGCAAATGAAAAGAATTATACCTATTTGGCTTATGTGCCTAATCTCCCATTATTAAGACCTGTTAATTGGGGAGAAAGATTTATACCTGTTTATGTTAATGATTCCTCTTGGATTCCTAGACCAGAGGATAAAAGATTGCCTAAACACAAAGGCGAAGAAGGAACCCAATTTAATAGCTTTATGGGTTTTGAAACATAGGCGCTAATAAAGCATGTCTGAATATGACAATACAGGCATGGCTGTCTATCAATTCTCAAAATAGAAACCATACCAAAACGCAATTACATTTGTTTTCAGGTTTGAGCTTTGGATATCAAGAGACTAAGTTTACTAATTATGCCATCCCTGATAGACCTTTGTGTGAAATAAAACGGATATGGGCTGACAGACAAGATCAGATTCTTTGGGATGTTTGCCGTGGGACGGAGGGTGTGATACTACTTAATGGTTCCTATGGAACAGTATGGGACTGGTCCCCTAAGGGGTATGCAGTCTCTAATTGTTCACGCCAAAAAACTCCTCCTGCAATCCCTATAAAAGGTTGTGATGGCATATATCTAAACATAATTATACCAATATTGCCATGCACTCGCCCTATTCCATCTTATGGCTTAGGACCGGATTAGTACCTCCTTGGCCTCAGTTAGAGAATGGCAGAGCTTAAATAGAAATATGGAAACTTCCCTTAAGTTTAAAAACATTACAAATCTGCGATGGCCATGATGCCAGTGACACATCTGCTGGGATATGGAGCGGATGGCTTCACACTGGACATACAACAATTAAAACTAAAATAACTGGCATGCAATATGCATCTTTGCAATCTCTACACCAAATTGCTACTTTACAAAGTATAGCCGATGGATTAAAAGCATTGCATCCATTGGATTGGATAAAAAGCATGAGTAGCAGTCTCCTAAGCATTTTGATACTTTTGTTGCCTTTTAACTATCTTATGTTTAGTTCCCTGATGCGCAAGAAAAACGCTCCAAGGATTGATGGAAAAAAGAAGTAACTCGAATGGCTTATCTTCTCCTACGAAAACAGAAAGGGGGAAATGTGGGAAGACATTCAGAAGTCTTTATCAATCAGCAAGGCTCTTGATCCTAGAGGTCTTGAGTCCCCCGGTCCCATCTTTCTCTTAAATCTGTGTCTGTGTTTTCTTTAAGCTTGCGGCACCCATCACTCACCTCGAGTCCCCGAGCTGAGCTCTGCAGGTAATGATTTAGATTTATTGCTTACGTGTGTGTGTGAGAGAAATACACTGAAAGGCAAATAAGGCAAAATAAAAAGTGTGAGTTTGAGTAGTATTAGACAGTGAATTTGTGAAGTTCCTGAGATTTTGTGTTACAGACACTAATCTTCAGTTTTGAGAATTTGTTTGTCCTGTTTTTTTTCCTCTGTAATTCTTTAGACATCTGTACAGATTTTCATTCCCATATAAGAGGAAGAACAGGCAAATATCATCCTCGACATTTCTACAAATTGGTTTCTTAGTTGCCGTGAGGAGGGTTGACTATTAAAGCTCTGATCTTTTCTTTACCAGTTCCACTGACGTCAATTTGACATTTCTCCAAGAAGCAAAGAAATCAAGGTAGCATGTCTGTGACATGTTGTGTATGGTGGGCAGCTACATCTGACGAATTCCCTAAGAAGGAAAGATAATGTTGATGACGTTTATCTTACACATTATGGTAACCTTGTTTATCTTCCATGAAAAAAAAAAATTGAAAAGCCAATTTCGGTAACCAAGAACACAATGCGAGTAAGAAATGCCAGTTATTAGGAAGTATTCCAGTATAGACTTGACTCAACTAGCGGTAGAGAGCCTTGCTACAAGGTATAGAAATGTCGCATTTTCTGTAATCAAGCGGTTACAATACAAGCTGAAGGAAGGGGTTTTTTGTTGGTTTTTTGGTTTTGGGGTTTTTTTCCTACTTACCCCTCAGATCTCACTTCAACCTAAATTTCTCCGGGTGAGTGCCCTTCCTTTCTGTTTCCTTAACATACTCCCCCATTGCACTGAAAAGATGGTCGTTGGCGTACTTGTACTTACACAGCAGTGTCTTACCCAACTTTGCCTCTGAAATTAAATTTGGGCGGCCCTCCTCCCCACGCGTCTCCTCTGCCCCTCCGCAGGGCTCCCCATCCACCCCGGGACGGGGTCATCTCAGCCCCGCCCCGCTCGCTGATTGGCTGTTGGGTGGGAGGCTCGTTCCTTCGCTCTCCATTGGCCGCTCAGGCCTCAGGGAGAGGCGCGTTTCCCGGCTCCCAATAGGTCCCCCGTGGAGGCAGGGGTTCCAACCTCAGGGCAGTTGTCATTTCCGGAGTAAGATGGCTGCAGCGCGGGTGCTGAGGACCTGGAGCCGGACTGCCGGGCAGCTGGTAAGCAGGTTGGGTGGATCTGAGGTCGGGAAGGAGTCATTTTTTCGAGTCCCCCGGGAGAGGTGCGTTGCTTTGCCCTGCGAGTGAGTGCCTCGCGTACAGGGCTCGCGCGATGGAGAGGTGGAGGGATGTACGCAAAACGAAGGGCTGCGAAGGTGGCGAGCCAGCCTGTCTGGAGACCCTCTCTCTCTCTTTACCTGGGCGCGCTTCTGTCGTGACGAGGTCGCCCTCCCGCTTCATCTGCACCCCGAAGCCCAGCTAGCCTTTCTTTCAGTAGCCTTTCATTGAGTACCATCTGGGTACCGAGCATTGTGGTAGGCACTGGGGATACGGAGATATACTATATTCATTAAACATTATTGAGCACGCCTTTGTTTCAGACACCGATAATACGACCCTTCCCCTGGAGAAATTTACATTCTAGAGGAAGAGACTGGGCAAGGAAAGCATAGCACCATAGGTCCTTGCCTCCAAGCAGCTGAGAGGCTCTAGCTTTGTTCTTTGGGTTTACACTTGTCTCCTATATTTGCACCAGTATCTTTCCAACCTTCTAAATCACCAGAACTACAACCCACCACCATTTCTCCTTCATTTCTACTGGGATGTTGTTTGTAACACCAAACAACATCCCAGTAAGCATAGTGTTTCATCAAATTTGCATAACGTTTTTCTTCCTGTATCTCCTCTTTAGAATTTCCTGCAGTGTTGGACCCCTAATCTTACAAAACCTTTCAAGGGCCTGCTATGTACCAGGTACTGTGCTAGGAATTGGGGATGCAAATATGAATAAGACTTGACACTGATCTCTGCCCCCTCAGCATTTAATTACAGCCTTGTGGTGTGACAGGGGAGAAAGACAGAGACAGACATTAAGCAAGCAATGACAGCACAGCAGGACAAGATGGAACACGTGCACAGAGCTACAGGGACACATAGGAGGGGTCTTGGGTCAGGGGAGAGGGTCAGAGAGTTCCCAGAAGATACTGTATAATCTGAGATTTGTGAAAGCTAAGTGGGAGGTAACCAGGAGAAGAAAGCTCTTCTCAACATTACCTTCTTAGGTATTGGCCTCTTCTTTTGAAAGTTCTTCATCCTTGGCTTCTGTGACACCAGCTTCCCGGTATTCTTTTTCCTACATCTTTGAACACTTCATCCCAACCTCCTCCTCTTTCCTTGCCTCACTTTTAAATGCTGGTGTTTCTAAGGGTTCTAACTTTGCCCCTCTGTGTACTTCTTGCACTTGCTGGGTTACCTCATCCACTTCTTTGAATTTAGTTGCCATTTATATGTTGATGATTCCTGAAGTTCCCCCAGTCTTCCAGCCAGGTCTACTCCAGACCCATGTATCTTTTATATATATATCTATATATATAAATTTATTTATTTACTTTATTTATTTATTGGCTGTGTTGGGTCTTGAATGCTGCACATGGGCTTTCTCTAGTTGTGGTGAGTGGGGGATGGGGGGCTACTCTTCATTGTGGTGCACAGGTTCCTCGTTGTGGTGGCTTCTCTTGCTGCAGAGCACAGGCTCTAGGCACGTGGGCTTCGGTAGTTGTGGCACACAGGCTCAATGGTTGTGGCTCATGGGCTTTGTTGCTCTGTGGCATGTGGAATCTTCCTGGAGTAGGAATCAAACCCATGTCCCCTGCATTGGCAGGCGGATTGTTAATCACTGCGCCACCTAGGAAGTCCCCAGGCCCATATATATTACTGTCCTGGAAATCTCCAAACTGAATGTAGTTTACGTGTTTTTCAGCTGTAAGTAATAAACCCAATCAATAAACTGGAAATTATCTGTGTATACAAAGCATCTGAAAGTTAGATGGCAGCTGGGTTTGATTAAGTAACTTGTCATTATCGGGGTTGTCATTTTAGCAATTCATTTGTCCTTTCCCTCAGGGTCACAAGAGGGCTGCTACAACTTTGTATTCAGGGCAGGAAGGAAGAAGTAGTACCATGCAGACTCCCTGGCTAGAACTGTGTTACATGGCCACTGCTAGCACAGGGAGCTTGGAAGGGCTAGCCTTTAGCCACCTAACAGGGAGTGTTAAATGCCTCCAAGGCTCTGGAACTAAACCCTCAAACCTGTTTCTCTTGATTCTAAACCCACAAAGCCTGTAAATCTAAAAAATCTAGTCATTTTTCTCTACCCTGTCACCAGCTGCAGATATCCTGGACCTAAGTTGGACTTTCTGCCTCTAATCTTGTGCCTCTCCAGCCCATTCTCCATAGTGTAGCCAAAGTGATTTTCTAAAGTAGGACACAAATTTGAGAGTGTCATTTCCCTGCTTAAAATTGCTCTCAGCAAAATGTTCAGAATTCAAATGACTATGAAGCAATATATGATCTGGAGCTTTCCCGTCTCTCGGACTTCGTTCCTTGCTAAAATCTACCTACCCAACCCCTACTCTGACACTTCACCCTTAGCTCGCACTAAACTACACTAGAAGTATATTGAACAATTTCAGTTAATTGAGCACAGGCTGTTCTCTCTCTCTTAACTCCACATGTATTTACTCTGCTTTAAAGACTCTTGCCTTACTCTGCTTTATAGCCTCTGCAACACATCTCACCCCCTGGGTGACTCCTACTCATCCTTAAGTCTTACGTCACTTTCCTCAGGTAGGTGCCCTCCTTTGTGTTTTCTTAACACTATCTCCCCCATTAGAGCACTGTTGTAATCACCTGTTTACTTGTTTTTCCTTTCACAATATGGGCTACACATTGCATAAGGGAAGGAATCACATCAGTTTTGTTCTCTAATCCTAAGTGCTTGGCACATAGTAGGTACTCAATAAACATTTGTTGAATGACTCAGTAAAAAAAAGTATCTTTTTTCATCTGTTATAAAAAATCTTAAGTAACAAGAGGTCTTATCACCTATAGTAAATTATTAAGAAACCCTTATCATGTTGTATTTATACTCTCCTATGGTATCATGCATTTGACTCTTGATTTACTTACCCTATTATCTTGAATTTTTCTGTTTTGTCTGTCTTCCTGCAGTAAAGTGTAAGCAATTTGAATTCAAAGACTATATTCTGTATCTTATTTAGCTTTGAATTCTTGAGCACAGAACAATCCTGTTTTTAGGTGTGCTCAGCGACTGCCTGCTGAATTATTACTAATTTATATCCTTATTATGTGAACCTGCTAAACCGTCTTTTCATTACTTTGTATTTTTTTTGTTATTTGTAGAAAAAAATGTCTTTCATACATGAAAAGTTATTTTTTCTCCTTCTCCCTTCCGATTTTATCCTTCTGATTTCCTTTACCTCCTTTTAGTCTACAGCTTCGCTACTGTGTTTTAGCCTTCACTTAATAGCCGTTCAATCGCTATTTATCACATAATACCTATTGCACTTATGTTGCTTTCTTTCTTTTTCCACTCTAAATCATCTCAGCCAGGAGCCTGTCATTTCATGCCTCAAATATAATAGTGGTTTCTTAATTTTTGTCCTTTCTTTCCAGGCTTTACTTGTTGCAATCTATTAAACACGCACACATGCACTCACCTAGATTAATTTCTTAAACCTTTTTCTTCACTAACCCATAATGTATGAGTTCAAACTCCTTAACCTGACATTCACAGTCATCAACACTTTGGTCCTTGAGCTCCTTCCACTGCTCCCCTTGACAAATTTGATCAAGCCAAATCATACAACTCGCCATTAAAAAATGGGCAGAATTGAACAGACATTTTTCCAAAGAAGAAATGCAGATGGCCAACAGGCACATGAAAAGATGCTCAACACCACTAATCATCAGGGAAATGCAAATCAAAACCACAATGAGCTATCACCTTACAGCTATCAACATGGCTGTCATCAAAAAGAACACAAATAACAAATATTGGTGAGGATGAAGAGAAAAGGGAACCCTTGTACAGTGTTGGTGGGGATGTAAATTGGTGCAGCCACTGTGGAAAACAGTATGGAGGTTTCTTAAAAAACTAAAAATAGAACTACTATATGACCCAGCAATGCTGCTCCTGGGTACCTATCTGGAAAACAAAACAAAAAAAACACGAATTTGAAAAGATACATGCACCGTAATGTTCATAGCAGCATTATTTACAATTACCAAGATATGGAAGTGCCCATCAACAGATGAATGGATCAAGAAGATGTGAAATACATTCACACACACACACATATATATACATGTATTGGAATACTACTCAGCCATTAAAAAGAATGAAATTTTGCCATTTGCAGCAACATGGATGGACTTGAAAAGCATTATGCTAAGTGAAATCGTCAGAGAAAGAAAAGTACTGTATGATATCACTTATGTGTGGAATCTAAAAAACACAACAAACTAGTGAATAGAACAAAAAGAAGCAGATTCACAGATACAGAGAACAAGCTAGCGGTTTCCAGTGGAAGGGAGGGCAGTATAGGGGTGAGGGTGTGGGAAGTACAAACTTTTAGGTATAAGATAGGCCCAAGGATATACAACATGGGGAATATAGCCGAAATTTTGTAATAACTGTAAATGGACGGTAACCTTTAAAAACTGTATAAATTTTTTAAAAAGTGTGATGTAGTTAATTAAGGTATTAATAACATTGAAATGTTAACTTTCAAAATAAAATATTGTACCTTTCACACACTTGGGTTTTGATATATCAAATGAAATACATTCAGTCCTACTTATTTCTTTAACATTGTATTTTATTATACTAAGATTTTATATAAAATATCAATAGTTAAATCTAAAGAGTCATCTGTAAATTACGATAAGAAAACCTCTGGATACAGTACTACATGTGTTTTTCAGTGTCTTTAGATGCTAGCAGTCACTTTTGAATTCTTTAGTAGTTTTATTTCAGGAAGTCTTTAATGACTCAAATATACCTACAAGCTGATGTGTTTATATAGAATACATTGTTAAAATCTTTTTACTTTCATAGGGAATTTTAAGCAAGGATCATAAGCATGTGGACAAATCTGACCTTAAGGATATAGTTTTACTAAATAAGGGAATTCCCTGGTGGTCCAGTGCTTAGGACTCCGAGCTTCCATTGCAGGGGGCATGGGTTTGATCCCCGGTCGGGGAACTAAGATCCTCCATGCGGTGCGGTGTCGCCAAAATATATAAATAAACAAAGAACAATAAAATATTCTGTGTGCTAGGGTTCAAATTCCTTTGGTTTCTTGGGCAGAAACTTGTCACTGATGCCGCGTGTTCTGATTTCAGCCTAGATAATTTCATATTGTTTGTATTGTGATAATGATTGTTCTACTTTTCGAATAGACTTGAAATTCAATATATAGAGATAAGCCATTACGATCATTTTTAAAAGCTTTTCCTTTTTTGTTTTCCCATCTCTAGATTTGTTCCCGCTACTTTCAAACATGTGGTAACATTCATGTTTTGAAGCCAAAATATGTGTGTTTCTTTGGTTATCCTTCATTCAAGTACAGTCATCCACATCAGTTGCTGAAAACAGCTGCTGGTAAGTATGATCTCAAAATAGCCTATACAAAGTAATATTTTGTATTTATTCAGTAACTGAAGACTTATCAAAGTAAAAAAGTTGACCTTTTACTTCTAGCTTGGCTGTCTTTGCTCTCCCCACATCTATCCAATTCTCGTTTTCTTTTCTTTTCTTTTTTTTTGCACCCCCACCTCCCACTCCCCTTGCACATACTTTCCCTTAATACTTGTGTCTTCATAATGTTGGGAATGGGTTCTCTTGGGCCCTCTGTTCTTTATCATTGACTTACCTAACTGCAACAGTCAGCATTGATAGGACTTTATCAGGTAGATTACATTGTTGACTTAGTGTGTGTCCTTGTACTCACTGTATTATTGTTTTTTGGATGAGGCACTTAATCTGTCATGTTAAGATAGTGTCACGAATCCACCATGAGGTGCTTGTAAAAACAGAATGTTCTCTAGCTTTTACCACTTAATTACCTTTTCCCCGACTTTTCCTATGCTTGCAAAGAACTTGAGACTTAAGTATTAGATTTGGCAAAAGCACTACAACTTTTTTTTTTTCTTTCTGTTGTTCTATTTAGAACCCTGGTAAAGAACCCTAGACTTTTGTGACATCATTAAGCTTTTGACATACTTGATGCCTTAGTCTGTGCTAGTGATGAAAAATAAGGGAATTCCAGGCAGATCCAACCCCTGAGATCAATTAGTCCTTCCATGCCTTATATATGTCATCTTCCAAAACACCCTAAGATATATAAACCTTATCTTTACCATTAAAAATTTTTTTTCTATTTTTAAAAGTTGATCTTTTCTCTTTACTTCTGGAAGATAATAGAGGCCATTCAAGCAGAAACTCCAACTTCCTGCCCTACTGGCTAAACACTTACTGAGCTTTGGATTCTTGGTCTACCAATTACTAACTGTGTAACCTTAAACAAGTTACTTAATTTCTCTCTGTTTCATCATCTGGAAAATGGGAGTAATCCTAGTATACAACTTTGTATCATTGTATACAACTTTGTATTGTTGTGAGAGTAAATCCATTCAACACGATTGATCACCTGCTGTGTGCCAAAGGCACTGCACTATGTACTTGGGATACAACCTCTTCTTATTATTCCCTAACTCAGTAAATAGTTAAGCTAGAAATCTAGAGCGGTCTGATTCTTGTCTCACATCGAGTGGATTACCAAGATCTAGTAATATTACATTTTATGTTTCTTAAATCTGTCTTCTCATTTTCAGAGAGCTTTGAAAATGTGTAAATATATTAAGTTCTATACTTCAGTTTTTTACCTACAATAGCCTCCTAACTGCTTTCTCTGCTACCCTTCCCCCAGTCCTTTCCACCACACCCCTGCCAGAGATATTTTTCTCTAAAATTATAGATACAGAGTTACAGATCTGAAATTTTAGATGAGACTCCTGTCAGCTAATTATTGCTGAATAATAACCTTCCCACAACTTAGTGGCTTAAAGGGACAATGATTTATTATTCCTCAGGATTCTGGGGGTTGGTTGGTAGGGTGGCTCCTCTGCTGGTTTCACCTGGGCTCACTAATGTAACTGGATTCAGCTGCAAGGTCATCTGGGTTGGAAGGTCCAAGGTGGTCTTACTCATATGTCTGACAGTTGGTGCTGGTTTTTAGCTGGGGCATCTCATTTTTCCTCCACGTGGCATCTCTCATCCTCTAGTAGACTAGAACAGCTTCTCTACATGGGGATCTGAAGGCACATTCCAAGCGGGAGAAAGTGGAGGCTGCGAGGTCCTGTGAGGCTTGCACTCCGGAACCTTCACAACTTTACTTCTGCTATGTGCTATTGGTCAAAATGAGTCATAGGCCAGCATAGATTTAAGTAGTGGTAAAATAAACTCTACCTAGAATGAGAAAAGCTGCAAAGAATTTATGACCATAATTATTTACCACTGCTTCCTAATTACCTCTAGGATAAGTTCCAAACACCTCACCTCATTAGGGCACACAAAGCCATAAATCTGGGTTGATTTCTTGCCATATATCATCTCCTCAGCCATACAGAAGTGTTTGTCATTCCCTAACCAAGCTATATACTGTCATATTTCCATGCTCTTTCACATGCTGTTCCTTGCATAATATTGCTTTGCATAGCGGTGTCACGGTGTACTTACTTATACTTACTCATTTTTTTATTTCTTCAGTTGGTTTCCAGTTCTTTATTATAACTCTATGATAACTATTCCTGAGCAGCAGAAATCTATGTATACCTCTCTATTTCTTCAGGGAAAAAAATCTTAAAAGTAAAACTACTTATGGAGTCAAAGATATAGACTTTTTTTTTAAGGTTTTTGACACTTAATGTCAAACTATTTTTCAGAAAGGTTCCTGTTTATACTATGAGCGGCAGGCTGTGAGGGGGCCAAACATACTAGAGAGGAAACAAGAGGTGCTTAAGACCTCTATATCGAAAATGTATTTTGTATTTCTTAACTACTAGCCTCCTCATATTTATTAAAGAAAATTTTCCTACCTTAATAAGCTTGTTGTATATTTTATAAGCAATTTTGATTAATAGTAGTCTAAAGATAGAGGAGCACTCTTCAGTCACTGCAGAGCTGTTTGTTAATGTGGAAAAGTGAGAGGAACCATACATACTTTCTGTCTTGGGAATAATCACCATAAAGTATCATTGGCATCTAAGTGTTACAAAGATGGTGTAGAAATTCGAAAAGGAGTAAAAAAAAAATGGAAAGAAGAAATAGAAGACTAAAATTTAACAAGTTGGTAGGACAACACTTGGGTGAATAAAAATTTTCCATGTCTTCTATGGGGCTTCCCTGGTGGCACAGTGGTTAAGAATCCACCTGCCAATGCAGGAGACATGGATTTGAGCCCTGGTCGGGGAAGTTCCCACATGCTGCAGAGTAACTAAGCCTGTGCACCACAACTACTGAACCTGCACTCTAGAGCCTGGGAGCCACAACTACTGAGCCCACATGCTGCAACTACTGAAGCCTGTGCGCCTAGAGCCTGCGCTCCACTACAAGAGAAGCCACCGCAATAAGAAGCATGCGCACTGAAGTGAAGAGTAGCCCCCGCTCTCTGCAACTACCGAAAGCCCGCACACAGCAACAAAGACCCAACACAGCCAATAAATAAAAACTAAATAAATAAATAAGTAAATAAATTAAAAAAAAAAAAAGAATTTTCCAAGTCTAGATATGGATCTGCCTGATCTTTAGACACTGGGAATGAGAAGAGCTGTATGAAGTCAAAAGAGCTTTAAGAGCAGGCCGGGAATGTTTATTATAGTTTTGTAACATAAAATAAGGAGATCCAGCTGAACCTGCCTTTGCATAATATCTTGTTCTATTTTCTGTTCATTCCTATTGTTGCAGAATCTCATTTGTTGGAAGGGCCTTCTATACCCTTGTAAAAGAACATTATTTTGAAAATTGGAAAATATGAGTTCTGTGACAATATTAATAGGCGTGTGTTACTGAATAATTTATATAATTCTTGGGTGGTTATGAATGATGGTTATGCTTTTGAACATTGTAAAATGCTTTCTTAAATCAATAAAAATGGAATACTCTCTGCCTCTGCTGGAGAATATTTTCAAATTTTAGATGTGATGGCATCTGCTTATTAGCAATACATTACATATTTAATGACATCGTTTCTCATTTGTCTTTGAAGCCCTACAGGGACAGATTGTTCAATTCAAACTCTCAGACATTGGCGAAGGAATTAGAGAAGTAACTGTTAAAGAATGGTAAGTTATTCTGAAAAATGTTTTAAGTAAGTATAAAAATAATTTGAGTAAAAATAAGTAGGACTCTAAATTGAGACACCTCTTTCTGCAACATCTAATGATTTTTTAAAAGCAATAAGATAAATCTAGTTTGTGTTGCCAATATACTGGTTGCACAATTCATCATACATCATGGCATTTTATTTGATGTAATTTATTAAGGATTATTTTTTCCTCTTTTTTTAAAGATTTATTTATTTTTATTATTAATTAATTTATTTATTTTTTATTTTTGGCTGAGTTGGGTCTTTGTCGCTGCACATGGACTTTCTCTAGCTGTGGAGAGCGGGGGCTGCTTTTTGTGGTCGTGCACGGACTTCTCATTGCAGTGGTTTCTCTTGTTGCGGAGCATGGGCTCTAGGCGCATGGGCTCAGTAGTTGTGGTGCATGGGCTTAGTTGCTCTGCGGCTCATGGGATCTTCCCAGCCCGGGGATCAAACCCATGTTCTCTGCATTGGCAGGTGGGTTCTTAACCACTGCGCCACCAGGGAAGCCCCTATTTTTTCTTCTTTTAAAAAATTTTTTTCTCAGCTACAAAAGAGAAATAAATTAGCCTCTAAAAGATATTGAGTTGATATGACCATGTGTTTTGAAAAGCATTTAATGTATGAACTTAGAGCTTCTTTCCAAACTATTTTAAAATCATCATGTAGTCTAAGCTCTTTACTGAAAATGACTTCAGTAAGAATGCAAGTTTGACGCACCATTTGACGCACCATTACCTGAGAGTTTGCCTATATTTTTAGAAAAGGTTAAAATATTAAACCAAAAGGCATGAATCAAAAAATAATTTTTAAAAGTTTAAAAAAAATGTCAAAAAAAAAATGGCTTGAAACAAAAACTAAAAAGCCCTTTACTTAGTCATCCTTCTACCCCTTTTCCTTCTTTCCCTTTCTGGAAAAAAAGGAAACATCTCTTGGTACTGAACTAATTTTCAAAGGTTTCAGGAAGTAGCAGTTAAGGTGAGTCAATAGATTCTCCCCCACAATTGTATACTGTTAAAGATCCTTTCAAGAATCTGATTCAGCCACTGGAACATTCTTTCCCTGCAGTTCTCATAATTGCTTTGTAGGTTAGAAGAGAATTATGGTAACATAAATGTACCTTATGATTGTGTATCTATCGCATTGTGGGATCAAGGAGAAAGCAATGATCTCAGGGCAGAAAAGCCTGAATCTGAAACTTATTAGCCATCTTAGAAACAAAGACTAAGAACTCAAATTAAAATGCATGAAATTAAAAAAGATGTATGTGTATTGAAGATATCAATTTTTAAAATTTAATTCTAGAAATAATAGGCATTTCTTAAAATTTGATAAAGGCTAAGACAACAAAAGGAAATAACACTTTTAAAATACATTTTTCATATTTCTTCTAAGAAATGGGAGAGGCAGAAAACCTGACAAATTAATTAAATTTTTAGATTATAGATCTATGAATTATTAATTGTTTAAAAAATTTTTATATTTCTTAAAGAGGCATCAAAGAGCCTCTGGAAGTCATTGTAGTCTATTCTGAAACATTCCTTTTTTTTTTTTTTAATGAATTTATTTCTTTATTTATTTATTGGCTGTGTTGGGTCTTCATTGCTGCAAACGGGCTTTCTCTAGTTGCGGCGAGCAGGGGCTACTCTTCATTGTGGTCCATGGGCTCCTCATTGAGGTCTCTTCTCTTGTTGCAGAGCATGGGCTCTAGGTGCATGGGCTTCAGTAGTTGTGGCACATGGGCTCAGTAGTTGTGGCTCACGGGCTTAGTTGCTCTGCGGCATGTGGTATCTTCCTGGGGCAGAACTTGAACTCATGTACCCTGCATTGGCAGGCAGATTCTTAACCACTGCACCGCCTAGGAAGTCCTGAAACATTCTTTGGTGTACCTTCTGGGACCAAATACTGGGCTCAATGGATACTGATCTGAGTATAGAATTTACATCATTAAGATGATTTGTATTATCATTGTTCATGTAAAAATGTCTTACATCTTTTTCCTTTAGGTACGTAAAAGAAGGAGATACAGTGTCTCAGTTTGATAGCATCTGTGAAGTTCAAAGTGATAAAGCTTCTGTTACTATCACTAGTCGTTATGATGGAGTCATTAAAAAACTGTATTATAATCTAGACGATACTGCCTATGTGGGAAAGCCATTAGTAGACATAGAAACAGAAGCTTTAAAAGGTACTGTATATATGTGTTCATCTATTTTGCCAGATTGATTACTGCTGTCCTTTGGTCATTGGGTACCAATTGAAAGTGGTGTTTACTTTTAATAACTTACAGGATTTGATTTGGGGGTTTAGAAGCTGAAATCAGGAAAATTGGAAAGGTACTCTATGAGGCATGATTATCTTTTGACCAGTTACCATGTTAAAAACATGTACAGTAATATTTAATTTATCTGGAGGCCTACCTTCTGGAATCCTTGGTATTCAAAGAAGCAACAAGCTCTCTTGGGAATTAAAGATTCAAGCTTTGAACACTGGTCACTAATAAAAATTGGAATATGCAAAGATTAAATTTTACATAATGGGATTGCTCCGTTTGCCACTGATACAAAAACCCAAACACCCTCTCATTGGTGATGGTTATGAAAGCCAAACTTCTTAAAGAGAGATAGAAGAGAAAAGGAAGAAAATCAGAATGAGAAGCAAAGAAACTAGCATTCAGAAGGAGCAGCAACCATGGAACTTATAAGCAGTAGATGTCCTGACAAAAGGGAACTCAGGAGAACATTACAGGGAAACTAAAACAGTGCGCTGTCCCTATTATAGCAAATAGCTGGCTCTCTGTGTCAGAAGTTCCTTTTTGCATTGTTGTGATACACCAAGGTTATGTCATTTAGGAAGCTTTGATGTGGGGGTGGGGGAGCATAATTCTGTGATGCAACCCTAAGCCCGCCATCTATCCAGGAGTGCTGAGATAAAGACATTTCAGTAGCGTAATTCGGAAGTCTAGGAGTCTGAATTACAGTGGCTGGCTAACTCTTAGTCCTGCAGTCTGTACAATAATATAATAACTAATATCATAGTCACACTTTGCAGTTTATAAAATGTTTCACACTTTATATTTTATTTATTCTCATTCATGAGGTATTCCAGTTTAACGGAAGAGGAATCATTGGGTGATTTGCCCAATGGCAACAACAAAGCCAAATTTAGAACTTGGATGTCCTGAGTCTTTGTCTAGAATATTTTCAACTATAACATGTTGCCTCCAAAAGCTGGAAGATAACTTGCTGAAGCCTTCCTATTATTTGTTTAAATTCTATTATAAGAACAGGGTATGTGCATTGTAGAAAGTTATAAAATGCAAACCAAAATTAAGAAAATGAAAACACATTCCTACTACTCATTAATCACCACTCTTAATACATTAGTGTATGTCATTCCAGACATTTTTCTAGGCACATATATGTGGATATTGTTATTTTTTAACCAGACTTGTATTTGGTGTATTCTAATGTGTTTGCTTAGTTATTGACTCTACATGTTTTCATGATGATATGTTTTCATTTTATCTGGTAATCACACCATATTTAAATTTCCCCAGTTGCCACCAAAATGTCCTTGAAATTTCAATTGGTTTGTTCAAGCTAGGGACTAGTACAGGACTATACATTGCACCTGGTCTCTTTCAATCTGGCTTCTATTTCCCCACATGACACGGACTTGCTGAAGAGATGGTACCATTTGTTTTGCAGAATGTCACATCTTTTGGACTTGTCTTATTGCTTCTTCCTGGTGGTGTTTGACTTGTTCCTCCATTCTTTATATTTCCTGTAAACTGGAAGTAAGTTTTAAAGGCTAGGTTCTAGTTAAATATTTTGGCTAGAATCTACATCATGGATAATATTATGTACTTCATATTTCTCCATATCAGGACACAAATAACATCTGGATGACCTGCTGTAGTCATGCTAAGTTTAAACACGGAATTAGGATAACCATACCCTTGCCCTTTCATCGTACAGTTATGTTTTTCTCTTTGCACCTGAAAGATATCAATGTGGTATTGCTTTGGCACTACATAAGTAGTTTATAATTTCATTTGAGAATCTTTGTCTAATCAACAATTGTTTTAGTGGTTGTAGAATGATGATTTTTGGATTCCTTTAACGTTATTAGCTGGCATTATTCTGTGAAGTGGAGTTATCCCTTCCTTCATCAATTGGGGCTATTAGTTACTATGAGATATCATTCCTACTGGAAAGACATTTCAGTCTTTACCAATTATCAAAATAAGGAGTTGCTTTAATAGGCCCTTCAGATGGTGATATTAATTTTTCCAGCTTTCTCTGTTTGTATTTCAGTTGACTTGATGTGTTTACTATAATCATTCTTTTTAATGCTCAAATCATTTATAGTGGTGACCATTTCAAGGTGGCTTCTGTGTATTCTTTTAACACGACCCTGTTCATTTTCAAAAGCTTCCTTGCTTTTGGCACAAGACGATGATCTGGGACTCACCTTGTACTGATACTTTTCCTGCCCAGACCTGGAATTATCCATTCCTTCTGGGGCTCTTGTTCCTTTTAATGTGGAATGAATAAGAGATCATAATCTGGGCACTAGAGGTGCTTCCTATTATCTGATTCCAAATTTCAATTGAAAGGCATGATTTAGGAATATTAAAAACAAAAAAGAATTTACCTTTAAAAATTACCTGAAATAAACACAGTATTAATTTGATGGATTAGCAAGATAATAGGTATAGATTTTTTTTTTTTTTCATTCAGTTAAGACCTAGAAAGGAAAGAATTATGCTCTTGGTATAAACTGAGACAAGCAGAGATGCTGAACATTACTGTGGATGTCAGTAAATTAGAATACCCAGTCACGTGCTGTAGACCAGATTAGATACCTATCTAGGCCATCCACAAAAGCAAATTATAGTCATCCCTTGGTATTTGCAAAGCATTGCTTCCAGGACACACACACACACACACACACATACACACACACATGCAGGGATACACACACACGGACACCCAAATCTGCGAATGCTCAAGTCCCTTGTATAAAATGGTGTAGTATTTGCATATAACCTACATATATCTTCCCCCTATACTTTAAGTCATCTCTAGGTTACTTATGATACCTAATACAATGTAAATGCTATGTAAATAGTTGCTGGTGTACAGCAAATTCAAATTTGCTATTTGGAACTTTCTGGAATTTTTTCCTGTATATTTTCAATCAGCAGTTGGTTGAATCCATGAATATAGAACCTGTGGATTCCCAGGGCTGACTGTATATGAACAAGTGAACAATCGAGATTCGTGGGGTTTTTTATTGTTTGCTATTATTTTTAGAGTTTCTTTTGCCATTGCCAATGAAATCCAACTTAATAAGTCTTAATATAGCAAATTATAAAATCATAGAACTTTTTCAGGAGAGGGATGTGTTTTTTCTAGATAATTTTTTAACAAAAATTAATTTCCTGTACAACATGGATGAATCTTGAAAAATTATGCTGAGTCAAAGAAGCCAGACATAAAAGAGAACATGCTACATGATTATATGTATGTAAAATTTTAGAAAATGCAAAGTAATCTGTAATGACAACAGACACATTAGTGGTTGCCTGCTGGTGGGGTAGGGAGGCAAAATGTTAAGAAGGAGGAATTACCAAGGAGTATAAAGAAATCTGGGGGTGATGGATATGTCCATTCTCTTGATTTTGGTGATGGTTATGGGTATATACATATTTTGACACTTACCAAATTTTATATTTTATGTATGTGCAGTTTATTATATGTGTGTAAAAACTTAATGGGATTGGGTAGGTTATGTTCAGAGTGAGAATTATCTGATAATTTTCCTCGTAGAGAACTGATCATTGCTAGCTATTCTATTTCATTTGCTATTCAGAGTGTATTCTGAATAATTGCCTTGCATGCTAGTTTTGTTTTGTGTGTGTACCTTTTTGCTTTTACATTTATTTTTTCTTGTAATTTTTCTTGTTTTTTATTGTAAGAATAACTATGAAGCATAAACCTATATGTGAAATAAGCAAGCCTATAGAACAGTAGATTCAATTTACTAAGAAATTTATATGTGCCTCTTTTAATTCTGGAAATAGGAAAGGTTTCTAAATATTTTGTGTACCTTGTCTTAAATAAGAATTTGTAGTAATACTGAATTTGTTTATATTGTTCCTTGTTTTAGTGCCAAGAAAACCAATTATACTGTGAATAGAAAATTACCTAAAGAAAAGTCTTTTAGAAGTATAAGATACATTATGTCCATTTTACAGGTAGAAAATAATTATAGCATAGAACCATCAAGAGTGTAAGGGATCAAGACTAGACATCTTAATAGTAGTATTGGAAATTAAATCCTGTCTTTTAATGCTTGCTTAAACAATATTCTATAGTACTGTTTTTGTAACATGCTGTTGTAGCCTGCTTTTCAAGACTGGAGTGTCATGATAATTTTGATGAGGGAAAATGTATTTGTGACCTCCAAGTCCTGTCTCTGAGTGCTCTGACTGTAGGTAGACTCTACTTGAAAAGAGCTTATGAGACTCATTTATGTTGTTTTAAAAAAAAAAAAAAAAATATTACAAATTGAAATTTAGTTACTTAACATTATCAAAATTATATCAAAGCTAATCCATGTCTCAGTATGTTGTCTACTATAAACTCAGTTTTGAGAATATTGCCGTGAGTTCTCTTTACAGGTAATCTGGCTTTCTCTAACCTCTATTTTAAAAAGTAAGATGACTCCTCACTCCTCACTTTTCTAAATGACTAAAGCTTTTTGAACCAAAACTTTTCACAACCATTTATTTAATGGGAATCATTAGTTTTATTTTTTTAAAAAAACTACATATTTTACTCCTTCTTAAAGTGAGAATATTGAGTGTAACCTAAAATCTTTTTTAATTATGCAAAGGCATGTTAATGAACATTCATTGTTCTGGGAAAAACACAATTCTGCATCTGATTTTTGTTTTTTCAGCCTTTTTTCTTAGCATTGTCATTGTGCCAGGCCATCATGCTCCTTCCCAACTTTCTGGCAACACAGACAACCAAATTGTTAAGAAGTACGTGCTAAGAAGAGAAAATAGGATGTGATTGAGAGTCTAAATAAAGGCCTTTTCTCTGGAGCAAGTGCATGATTTTAATGCTGAGGTTGCATGGCGCTGTTTTAGGTGTTCTGTGCCTGCAGCTGTGTACAAGATTAAGTTGCCAGAATGCTTGACCATCAAACAAGTGAAGCGTTCCTATACCTAATTAGCTCTAATTGAAGAGGCTTGCCACCATGGGGAAATACTAAGGGAAGAGAGGAAGGGACACAAGATATAGCAGAATACTTTATAAAACTAATATTATTCTACCATTATATTGCATTTACCCTTTAACATGGACATCTATCATTGTTTGAATGCTTTCTCTGTGCTAATGCTATATATACATTACCTCATTAAATCATATAGATTATTATCCAC
The DNA here is from genome assembly GCF_030028045.1 of Hippopotamus amphibius kiboko. Lineage (NCBI taxonomy): Eukaryota > Metazoa > Chordata > Mammalia > Artiodactyla > Hippopotamidae > Hippopotamus > Hippopotamus amphibius. Next base: position 88,038,424 of record NC_080186.1, on the reverse strand, counting down.
ATTTGACACATGCAACATTGAGACCCACAGAGGTTTAGTAAGTTGCCTGTGGCCATAGAGCTAGTAATTGGTAGAGCTATGATTTGACCCCAGCTCTGTTTAATTCTAAAACCCATGTTCCTAACCACTTTGTTACGCTGAAAATTGTATTCAGAGAGGGGGGTATCAGCTCCATTATTCATCCAGAACACTGGGACTACGTTCCTAACACTGTGCATATGCATACATTCTGCTGTAACAACACAGGTTAGATGTTCTGTAGAGTCCATAGTATTAAAATGTTTGCCAGGATAATACAGCATTTTAGAGTTAAAGAAAAGCTCTTTGACATAAAACCATTCCAACAACATAGCATGTCATTTAATTAAATTACACTAAATAACATAAATTGTGTAGTACAGTGCCTGGGCATAATAAAGTGTTCAGTAAATGGTACTACAACCTTATTTTGTGTAGCTAATTGTAGATTGAGTCAATTGAATTAGCTCTTTCAGTAATTTGAAGTGAGAAAGAAAATGCTATGCAATCTCATTGGTTTAGGTGTCGTTAATTCTCAATTTATGATCATTTGGGCAGAAACTAAATTAAAGTTTATATTTGTGCTATGAAGAAAGGTCTTCCTGAGAAGTTTTGCAGGGAGGAAAAGTTTAAAGCTTTTTATGAAAACAAACTATTTCAAAAACCTTTGAGTACTTTGGTATCTCAAAAATAATTTCCCATTGCAATCTCACAGTTTTAATATTTTTACTAACTCAAATTACTGTTTTATTTAATCTGAAATAATACAGTTTTATTATAAATTTTCTTGACATGATGAATTCCAGCAATGCTAAATTGACAGTCTTCATGACAAAAACTTACTTTCTTTACCATATCCATGTCCAAAAACAATCCTGAAAAGGTATTTTTTCTAACTTACAATAAAAAACTTCCTGCTTTTCAAAGTCTGGTTGGTTACAATCATAAGATATTAGATTTCTCTTTATTAGTTCATGATATGAAAATAAGTCCAATAGCTTCAGAGGAAAGTACTAACTGGAATTTACTGTTAATAATTTCCTCATTGTCTTGGTCATCTGTGCGAAGTACAGTAGGACGGAGTCAAATATTAGGACTTACTCTTCAGAAAGTTGAAAAATGACTGGAGTTACTGCCAGATCCCACTCTGTTACACAAACTCTGGTTTTACATCAGAGATCACCATGGTTTCATTTTAGTCATCCTCTGATGTACTGCCCACACTTTCTTCATATTGCATAGAACAATCATATGTTTAATTAAATCTGGGAAAAGTAATAAGCATTCCACATTTCGTGAGTAGCAATATGGGCCTCCTCCTGTGTTAAACATACAGTTTATAGCTAAGTTGACGATTCAAAGGGTAAACTAGAAAAGTAAGGACATCTTGACTTTGTTGGTTTCCCTGTTGTACAGCTTGCAATCTCTCTACTTCATCAAGGTAACAGGGCACAGAAACGGGAACAGATTGTTCCATCAGCAGAAAAACAATTGAACTGGCAGCAGCTTTCTCCAAAACTGTAACTGTTTTCCAAAAGTGCATGCTCTAGTCAGGGCTAATGTTATTTAATCAAATACTAATGGAAGTTATTGTGGCCACCAGCTATCGAAGTTGAATTTAGAAGCTATTCTTTTCTCTCCTGCCTAAAAGATCTGGTCATCTTCCTAGATCTTTTTTCTAGTTGTTAGGTTCTGAACCAAATATCCTTTCGTATCTGTGTGAAACTGTGATTTGATGTTGATCACTCTGTTTATCTTGGCATCATTCCACACTCATACATTTAGAAAATGACACTTCCTCCATATCCTTATAATTATGATTTACTTCTTCTGTACTGGGTCACTTTTAAGGTCAGTTCTGTGATCAAGGTAACAAAAAGACTGGAAACCCTTGGATCATGGAAATAGCTTTCTGGTAGATATTCTCTGTTATTTATTTATTTACTTATTTATTTACTTATTTTTGGCTGCATTGGGTCTTAGTTGCAGCACGCAGGATGGGATCTTTGTTACGGCGCATGGGCTCTCATGGCGGCCTGCAAGCTTTTCTCTAGTTGTGGTGCGCAGGCTTCTCTCTAGTTGTGGCATGCTAGTTTTCTCTCTCTAGTTGTGGCCCGTGGGCTCCATAGTATGTGGGCTCTGTAGTTTGTGGCATGCAGGCTCTCCAGTTGTGGCACGCAGGCTCAGTAGTTGCCCCGTGGCACGTGGGATCTTAATTCCCTGCCCAAGGATCAAACCCCTGTCCCCTGCTTTGGAAGGCAGATTCTTTACCACTGGACCACCAGGGAAGTCCCCTAGATATTCTCTATTAAATCATCCCTGGTTTTCTGATGTCCTTAGCAAGGTAGTATTTTAATATTGATTGAGAGCTTTCTTCCCATAACTACATGACAACTACAATTCGTATATGAGTGACTTCGTGCAAATCTTTATTTTATTACTTAATGCTTACACTGAAGTTATTCCAAAAGGCGGTACTACTTGGTGATATATAGAATGTTTTCCAGAGAGGTGAGTAGCAATAAATTACACAATTCTTTGGAAGTGTTATATAATAACTTGTATATATACGCCTGGGCATTTATGCATTTCTCATACTGCAGCAAATATGCATTATTCAAGTTAATATTTGGGATCCCGATAATTGAACCCCCTTGATTTTTCTTCGGATATTAGTTTCTAATGCTAATCTTTCTTGCTAGTTTCTCCAGTAACTTCAACAGATGTGGACCATACACACAGCTTCTCAAGTACAACAAAATTATGCCTTGAGCTGTAGGAGTCTTATTCCAGCTTAGAAAGAAAGAAAATTTACTAGGGCCGTGAACTAAAGGAAATCATACAAACTGAGTCAGCCCTAGGACTGAATCCCAGCTCTTCACAGTTTATTAGGTGTGTGACCTTGAACCTATCTCTTCATCTCAAGTCTCATTTTTTAAAATCTGTAAAATGGGAATAATAACACCTACTCTTACACACTGGAGTGAAGATTAAGATATTGCATTTGTAGTGCAGTATATGATATATACTACCCTCTGAGTTCTTAGCTGAGACCTCTGTAATATGACAGATGAACAAGAGAAACAAATTTATTAACATGTAGACCTCATGTATACCTGGGAGATACCCAGGAAAAATGAGTAACTCAAAGAGGTGGCTTTAGGATTCAGGTTTAAATACCATGTTAACAGGGAAAGGGGAGGAGAGATGTAGGCCTCTTAGGGGAGAGTAAATGATTTTTAAAAGATGAATTGGCTCTTAGAAAAATGTATGGGAGGTATGATAGTTTGTGACAAAAGTTGTCTGGGTGTGTTGCTGATTTCTAGTCTCTTCTCCTGTGATGAATCAGTCTTCCCTGGTCGGATGAAACTCCTGGGGAGGGAGTTTATGAGAGTTGAATTCCTTTTGGATGTCTTTAGGTACATGAAGAGAGTTCGGAGTAAGTCTCTCCCTGCATTTGTTTTTTGTTGTTGTTGTTTTTAATTTAGTTTTCGGCTGTATTGGGTCTTTGTTGCTGCGCACAGGCTTTATGTAGTTGTGGAGAGTGGGGGCTGCTCTTTGTTGCAGTGCATGGGCTTCTCATTGCAGTGGCTTCTCTTCTTGTGGAGCACAAGCTCTAGGCCAGCAGCCTTCAGTAGTTGCAGCACGTAGGCTCAGGAGTTGTGGCACATGGGCTTAGTTGCTCCACAGCATGTGGGATCTTCCCTGACCAGGGACCAAACTGATGTCCCCTGCATCGACAGGCGGATTCTTAACCACTGAGCCACCAGGGAAGTCCCGCATTTGTTGTTTTTCAAGTGCCTACAGCTCAAAATGATCAGTACACCAAAGTGGCATATTTTGGGGTGGCATGTCCTGAACTCCTACAATCACATTTTGGGGTGGAATATTCTACCACCCTTCATATTCAATATGAAGTGTTTCTTTGTTTTTTCTCTTCCTTACCCATGGGAGAACTTTGAGACGCTACTAGTCCAATTCATAGACTAGTGAGGGGGAATGAATAACTAGAATGTTTTTCCATAGTTTTCCAGCAGTAGAAAATTTTTATTTGCTTAGAATTGAATGTTAAAGCTAACTCAGTTTCTTGCTGATTTTCAGAGGTTGTCTCTAATTCATTTATTCCCACAGAGATTTCCTAGCATTTGACCTCGACAGTTAAATGCTCTCAAAAACTTTTTTTGGGGTTGCAAAATTACATGCTAATAACCAAAGATAGTTTTTCTTATATCACTAATTTAGAGTTAGAGAATAAAACAACCAAATTAGTATTAGCTATTCAAAGCAAAGAAAAAATTTAAATGCTAAATTATCTTAGGAAAGCATTTAAGATTGTCACAGATTTTACATGATTCATGTAATTTTCCTCACGTTTGATTCTTATTTCATATATATATATGAGAAATTTATTAGGAAAATGTTTACAATACAAATGTGTTTTAAAATTCTTGAAAGAAACTCTCATTTTTTAACTTGTAGCTGCTACATGGTTTTTAACAGAAATGAAGTAACCAGCAGGTAATAATAATGATTAAACAGTACCTGATACGAGTACACCCCTCTTATTCACTCTAGTACCCTTGTTTGTTTTTCCATTTTAAAGTTGTGTTTTTCCATTCTGAAGTAGTTCATCTATCATGCTTTTTGACTATATACTTCAAGTTGAATTTATTTATATAAGACACTAAGCTTGTTGTTATTGTTTCAATATTTTCTACCAAAGAGTAAAATTTTACCTTGTTACCAGATTCAGAAGAAGATGTTGTTGAAACTCCTGCTGTGTCCCATGATGAACACACACACCAAGAGATAAAGGGCCAGAAAACACTGGCAACTCCTGCAGTTCGTCGCCTTGCAATGGAAAACAATGTAAGTTTTCTTAATATTTAAGTGTGAGATCACACAGAGGGTATACATGTGTACCTGTGAAGAATTGCCTAGCCATCCCATGATGAGATGGCTCAAGTTGGGATTAAAGGAAACATGAAAATGTCTGTTACTAAGAAGTGATAGTTGCATAAAAGTCCTCATTAGAAATGAGAAGAAAATTGTAAACTTATTATTCATGTTAATTGAGAAGTGTGGATTTATTATTCTTTCTGAGAGCCTAATAACAGTCAGAGCTACCGTTTATTGAGAACTTATAGATACTAGTGTCTTAGATCAGGTACCCTAGAAGCATAGCTTGAGACAGGGGTTTGGGAACACGTGATTGTTTGGGAGAGTGATCATCATTACTAGGAATGAAGGAAGCAGTATAGGGAAGGGACGGGGAATGGGCCAGGCAAGGATGTGGTCTCAAGTGTTTGCCTGATCCCAGAGAAGTGGGGGAAACCATGGAGCTGTACTGACTTGAGTCAAGGGGGCTGGCCTTTTGTGTTCGCTTTTACCTGACAGTCATTGCTGCTTAACCTCCAAAGTGAGATGGGTTCTAGGCATTGTGCTCATAATTTACATGTTATCTCATTTAATCTTCACACCTCTGTGAGACAAAGGACCCGTCTAAGGCTTAGAGAGGTCAGATAACTGGTCCAAGTTCACGCAGCTAACACAGTGGTGGAACCAGGATTCTGAAGTGAGTCTCTGTGACTCTAAAACCAGTGCTCTTAATCATTAATAGTGTCTCAACAATTGTTGCCTCCATTGTTTGAGCACTTTTGAGCCAGACAGTATACACACATTATCGCTAATCCTCACAGAAGCCCTGCAAACTGGTTTGGTTTATCCCCCTTTTGCAGATGAGAAAAGGCAGAGAAGTTGATTAAGTTGCCTAAAATCAAGTAAGTAGCTGAACTGGGAACGTGAGCACAAATCTGTCTGGTTCCAAAGCCTGAGTTTGTTCCACTATGCCTCACAATGCAGGGTTTTTGTTTGTCTGTTTTTGAGAGAGGTAGTTAAATTACAGTGGGGGGAAAATTTTACATTTTGGGAATATGTAATGAGTCATTAAAATGTTCATTCTTCTTCAGCTAGTTTTCTTACCATTGGGGAACTATCCCAAGAGATAATCTAGGATATATTCTTCAAGTGTTTTGTATAGTCAAAAATGTGTTCAAAATAAGGGAAATGCTTAGGAAAATTACATTATAAACCCTTAATGAAAATTTATTAGCCATTAAATGTGTTCGAACATGAAGATGATTTAGCATAATAGAAAAATAGAAATAGTAATATGGAACACTAGCTTGTTAAGGGCATCAGATGAAATAATGATCTTATATATTGCTTTGAATGCTATAAACATTTTACCATTTAAAAAAAAAATGATGTAGAAGGACTACCTGTAAAAATATATGATGTGGCCTTCCTACCTCTTCCTAAAGATGTGTGTAATTAGAGCATTTGTATAATTGCTAGAAATTAAATAACAGATTTATTTTTATAAAATTGCCTTTTCTTGCAGATTGTATATTAATTAATTGAATTTGTCTAAAATTGAAAACCAGTGACACTTACAGTTGTTTGTAATTACCTAAAAATTGTTTAAATTCTTTGAGTTCATTTGTTATAAACTAAATGTTTGATGTGATAAAGTCCTTTATTCTTTTGAAGTCATTCTTAGAGAAGCGCTAAAACAAATGAAACAGGTCTTAACCTTGAGAGATTAACTAATATACACTATGCATGAGAACATCATCCAAGCTTATGTCTTTTTATTTAAATAGAAATCAATTTAGTGAAATATTTTCTCTCTATTACCAAACATAGGAAGTGATTAAATAAAGCCAGATCATGAATGTTTCCAAAAAGTGTCATGAGTGCCTAGTAGAAAGTGGAATTATATCATCTATTGTTTATTCTGTGGAAAGCAATCATAAAACTTATGTATTTGACCCTTAACTTGGGCAGAGGAACTCACATTCCAAGTATGCCTCAGTAAAATTAATTTCAATGTTTTGTATTGATCTTTATAAAACAACCACCAGAAAAAAAATAATTCAAGAGAGCTTTTATAGGATGATTATTTTAACTATTACGTGTTTACCAGTAGCCAAGGTCAGAAACATTGGTCTACATTCGTACAGTGTTTAAGTCTTCTTTAAACTCTCAGTTCTTCTTATGTAGTCTTCAGAATAGAAAAAAATCAAATAAGAATTATGCAAGAAATTTAGAAATAGTTGACTGTTTAAAAATATGTTTTCATAAACAGCTCCATGCAATGTATATTGCTTTGCTGCCACATGGACAAGTGAGTAGTATGTACACAAGTAACAAATGATCACTTATAAAGAGTAGCTGTAGTTTATAGCATTCTATTGAGATGATGAAAATTTTATTTATAATGTATAGTGTTCTATTAAGATAATTAAAATGTTGTTTCCTTATACTAGGCTATTGGGCAGAGATACTTTTTTACCCTCAATTCATTTAATTCCACTTAGAGACCTCAGTGATGGATTTATTTATTTTTAGGTAGTTTTATTTTTAGCATTAACATGTGTCATTTTTTAGGTTAAGCTGAGTGAAGTTGTTGGCTCAGGAAAAGATGGCAGAATACTTAAAGAAGATATTCTCAACTATTTGGAAAAGCAAACAGGAGCTATACTACCTCCTTCCCCAAAAGCTGAAATTATGTCACCTCCACCAAAACCAAAAGACAGAACTATTCCTATACCGATATCAAAACCTCCAGTATTCACAGGCAAAGACAGAACAGAACCTGTAAAAGGTAATAATAATAGTAATGTAAGGTAATAGTGTCATTTATTTGGGGGGAGGCTACTTCAACATGATGAAATTACAGCTTTTCTAGGAAAAGCTTTAAAATATACTGACAGTTTTTGAAGAGTAATGTGTTAGCAGGTTTCTTAGAGTATAAACGTGTACAGGTAATTTTTCTGTTTGAAGACTTGCTTAGGATATTTTAAACATTATTTCTTGGTTAACTTTCAAAACAACTACTTCTGATTTGTTATTTACAAACTCCTAGGATGATTAATTTCCAGAAGAGTGACTTTGAAAGAAAGCCCTTGTGTAAATACATGGCTTGCATCCTTTTGAATCTTTCATACACCACAGTGTTGAAAGCAGTTACCTGCTATATTAACACACTTGACACTGGGTATTGTGCTACAGTAAATGCTCCAGCATTGAAAGTAGTGGCTTTCAAGTTATGTAATGGAGATGGTAGCTCCAAGAGGAAGAGTTTAATTGAGATTAAGTGACATTAGGGAACTTCCTATTTTAGTTTTTAAAGGGATTAAAGGATTTAAGAATTTTTTAAAAATACATATATATATATATATATACACATATATATGTATGTATATATATTTATTGTTTTCCAGGCTTTCACAAAGCAATGGTTAAGACCATGTCTGCAGCCCTGAAGATACCTCATTTTGGGTATTGTGATGAGGTTGACCTTTCTGAACTGGTTAAGCTACGAGAAGAATTAAAACCTATTGCTTTTGCTCGTGGAATTAAACTCTCCTTTATGCCCTTCTTCTTAAAGGTAAGATTTCATTCATTTCAAACAAGGTTTGAGTAAGACATTTAAATTTTGTTTTTCATACATGCAATGAGTTAACTTTGGGTTTGAATAAAAATATATGTCTCACCATATCACATAGTTACAAAAATGTGCAGGTACACTCAACTTTCTGTGTCAGATTCTTTTTTTTTTTATAAATTTATTTATTTATTTATTGGCTGCATTGGGTCTTCGTTGTTACACACGGGCTGTCTCTAGTTGCGGTGAGCAGGGGCTACTCTTCATTGTGGTGCTCAGGCTTCTCAGTGTGGTAGCTTTTCTTGTTGCGGAACACAGGCTCTAGGTGCTCGGGCTTCAGTAGTTGCAGGATGTGGGCTCAGTAGTTGTGGCACATGGGCTTAGCTGCTCTGTGGCACGTGGTATCTTCCCGGACCAGGGTTCTAACCCATTTCCCCTGCATTGGCATGTGGATTCTTAACCACTGCACCCCCAGGGAAGTCCCTGTGTCAGATTTTTATCTACTTATCTCTTTGAGGTAGGTGAGGGTTGTCCTGCCAGGTAGGTAAAGCCTTTAATTCTGAAAGGATCACTCCAGCGAAGTCCTGATTTGAAGAAAAGTGAGGCTTGGTATTGATCTTTCACTTTTCAACAAACTTATATTGAGGCTTCTGGGAATCACTTCTAGTACTAAGCCTCAGTGCCGGTATTAAAAAAAATAAGGCCATCAGCTGACCTTGAGCAGCTCACTAACTACCATTTAGGAAGCAGCCGCCGTGTGCCCAACCCTGTACCAAGTGTGCTGTATACATGATCTCTTCATTATCAGAATAATGCTAACATGTAAATATCGCTATCCCCATTTTCCGTTTAAGGAAATTGGCACTCGAGAAACTTGTCAAGAATTTATATCTAACAAGTGGAAAAGCTAAGTTTTCGCTCTGGTCCATTTTTTTCAAAAATGCGTACTATTGTCTCTAAATCCATTGTGGCTTCCCACCAGCCCTTTCCACACTGCACCAAGACTAATTCCCCATAAATCAAATCACTGTATTATTTCCTGCTTCTTTTCAATGGTTCCCCTTCAGGATTGCATTCAGGATAGTTTTTAAATGCCTTAACGTGGCATAAAAAATATTCCTATGAGTCTCTGCTGCCCACCTCTCCAGTCTTCTCCTCACAGTCCCTCCCTCTGCTATAGTCAGATTAAGCTACGCATAGTTGCTGGAATATACAGCTCGACCTGAAATGCCGTATCCTCCCTTGATCAAATACATGTACATCCTAAACACCAAATTTTGTTCCAGGATAGCCTCCTACAGAAACCTGTGACTGTCGCAGTTTGAGTTAAATAGCCTTTTGTTTCTCATTGCAGTTTATCTCAGTGTATTGAAAGTGTTTATACTGAGTTGTCTTTTCACTGATGCTGAGTCTTGTAAGGCAGAAGCTGTTCTCCTGTATCTCCATCTTTTTAACAACTACCCTAAGAAGGAAAGAGATTCTCTATAAACATGAGATGTAGTAGGTGCCAATAAATGAGAGATCTGGACTATATTACAGCTATAGAAGGTCATCTGCAGAGACACAGCAATTGAAACACATGGATGAGATCACCCAAATTATGTGTGAAGAAGAAAAGAAGGCTAAGGGTTTTACATCAGTGTTTAAGGGGTAGGTAGAAGTGGAGTTGGCAGAGGCAATGGAAGAGGGTGACTGGGGTCAGTGGTTTGATGATAGGAGAACCAGGAAAGAGTCACTTAAAAACAAAGACTATTTATTGCTGTATAACAAACCATCCCCAAATTTAATGGTTTGAAACAATAGCCATTTATTATTTCTCATGAGTCTACAGGTGAGCAGGACCAGTCTGCTGATCTTAGCAGAGCTCACTCATATGTCTATAGACAGCTGGTAGATTGTCTGGGGACTAGCTGGTGTAGGATGGCCTTAGTAAGGAGGACTCATTTCTTTTCTGGATGTCTCTCCTATCTGCCCAGTATACTAGCCTGCACATGGTCTCAGTACTGGCAGGGGTGAAGAGAAGAAGCAGAATGTAAGCACTTTTCCCAAGTTGTGCTGAGTTGATTTTGTTTTTAACTCATTGACCAAAGCAAGTCACATGACTAAGCTCAGGATCAGCTTGTGAGAGCACTACCAAAAGGACTTAGATAAGGAGGCGTTAAAGACTGGGGGCCTTTGATTCTGCCTCTCACACCAAAAGAGAAAAAAAGCTTTAAGAGGAAAGTAGATAATTGTTATATGCATTACAGAGGTTAAATTGGGTAAGGGATGGGAACAGGCTCTTGGATTGGTAATGAAGAAGTCATGTGTGGCCTCAGCCAGAACTTACTGAATAAAGTATTGTTGAGGTAGAAGTTTGGTTGCAGGTAGTTGGGGAATGAAAGAAATTGAGGAAGAGGAGAAACTTGAAAAAATATGCAAAAAGGCAGACAAGACATAGGTACAGATCAGGGTTATGGTGGTTGGGGTAGATTGAAGAAATGTTCCATCAGTCCCCTCCCCTCCTGCACACCCTCAAGGAAAAATTGAGCAGACCTGTAGGCTGAGGGAAAGAGCTGGAAATTGGAAAGTTAAAAATGTGTGAATGGGAAGGATTGTTAGAGCAAGGCCTGGGCATGGGGGAAGAATGAGATGAAGACCCAGGTGGAAAAGTTCACCTGGAGGAGAAGGGAGTGCCACCTCTTGTTTCAGACTGGGTTTCTTTTACTGCTTCCTGTGACAAGTCTGTTTTGAAGGAAGGACAGTCCAGCTTTTTAATATGTTAAATTTATTTTATTATTTTCTTCATTGTTCCAGTCTGAATGAAATATCTAATCTTTATTTTGAAAATAAAATTTAATATGCTTTGTTCCAAAATAACATTTTTTCCAGTCTATACAATCTTAGAACATTTGGAAAATACTACAGAGTTTTGTACAGGGGGAAAAAATGACCTCTTATCTGTGGACACACACCTTGTTTTTCCTTTTATAAAATTTGGATTACATTCAAAATACTGTTTCTCATGTATAATACTTTAACCTTAGCTATAGATTTTTATATGAAGATTAAAGTTATAGTTATCAAATCAAATGCTTAATAAAACTTTCCTAACTCTCTAGTTATGATTTCTTTTTTCTAAGACCACTGACCCACAGACAAAAATAACACTTAACACAATGCATATAAAGAACTCTGGGACTTCCCTGGTGTCGCAGTGGTTAAGAATCCACCTGCCAATGCAGGGAACACAGGTTCGATCCCTGGTCCGGGAAGATCTCACAGGCTGTGGAGCAACTAAGCCTGTGTGCCACAACTACAGAGCCTGTGCTCTAGAGCCTATGAGCCACAACTACTGAGTCCATGCGCCTAGAGCCCATGCTCTGCAACAAGAGAAGCCACTGTAGTGAGAAGCCCGTGCACCACAACAAAGAGTAGCCCATACTCGCCGCAGCTAGAGGAAGCCCGCGTGCAGCAATGAAGACCCAACACAGCCAATAAAAAATAAATAATTAATTAATTAAAAAAAACAACTCTTAATTGGACAAGATGAAGGCAGTGGGAGACGAAATTCTTTTTAGGGACAATTTTCATCATTTTTATCCCCCCGCCGCCCGCTTGCTTTCTGGCTGCACCGTGTGGCAAGGCTTGCGGGAGCTTAGTTCCCCGACTAGGGATTGACCTGGGCCACAGCAGTGAAAGCGCAGAGTCCTAACCACTGGACATCCAGGGAATTCCCTATTTACCTATTTTTTTTAGCTGACTACACGGCATGACAACCAAATGCAGGGTGTGAACTTTGATTAGATTCTGGATGGGCAGAGAAACAGCTACAAAGAATATTTTGGAGACAGGGAAATCTGAACATGGACAGAAGAGAAATGGTATTAAGAGAAAAAAGGAGAAATGAAGGGGAGAGATTAAGGCAGGAGGAGGCCGAGTGGAAAGACAGATGCCATGGATTCAGGGAGACAGACTCTCAAGTAAATGTTTGCACCAGCTCTGCCCTTCGCTTGGCCAGGGGCACCAGGTGGAACACTAGCCTCTCAAATCCTTACCACTTGTTCTTTCTACACAGGGAAATAGCTTACTGCCTTTCTGTCTTTTAATTCAAAGTATTTCTTTGAACTTCAGGTTTGCTTCTCACAGAAATCTTAAGACTCTACATGTAAGTGAGGAAAACACGTAGAATTTAGATATTTTTTAGACTTTGTTCAGTCTGCATAGTTATTTTGAAAATCTCCTTGCTGTTTGCAAGCTCCCTGACTACTTTATCTTTTATTCTTAAATGATAAGGGTAACCTGGTTCCCTTGCTGGGAAGTAGCATAGGGGGTAATATGCTACACTACAAGTAGTCTTGTACACGTAGTCTTGAAACTAAACTCAGCTTAAATAAGAGTTCTCTCCTTCCATCCATAACACCTCTTATGGCTTCAAATCCCCTATCCTTTCCAAGTTAAAAGTGCTAACGTTGCATTTTCTCTCTCTAAACAGGCTGCTTCCTTGGGATTACTGCAGTTTCCTATCCTTAATGCTTCTGTGGATGAAAACTGCCAGAACATAACATATAAGGTTGGCTATGTGTTGTGAAAGTGTCTTGTTTAAATACAAGTGCGAATGTGCTTGTGGGTTAAAGAAGCTTCTATTATACCTCAAGTAGTGATCTTCTTTAGACTAGAAATAAAAGTATGGGGTGAAACGTTAAACTGAGGATAAATCTGTTGCTATTGACGTTGGTTTTCCTGGTTAATAATTAATAATACTGTTCAGATATGCAGATTGCCATTTTTAATCCCTTTTGGGTTTTTTTGTCATTAAAATAATAGAAATATACGGCTGTGAGGCAATGGTTGACATTTCTCATCCTACATAACCTCCCCACAAACAGAAGAGCTCTCTCAAAATAGAATTCCTGAAGTTTTTAAAACAGAAATAATTTAGGGACTTCCCTGGTGGTCCAGTGGTTAAGACTCCGAGCTCCCAATGTAGGGGGGCTGGATTCCATCCCTGGTCAGGGAACTAGATCCCACATACTGCAACTAAAGCTCCCGCATGAGGTAAGAAGATCCTGCATACAGCAACAAAGACCCCACATGCTGCAACTAAGACCCAGTGCAGCTAGATAAACAAGTAAATAAATAAATATTTTATAAATAAATAAATAAAATCACATGCCTGTGCATTGATATGTTTTAAAAAAATAAATAAAAATAAAACAAGAATAATTTAAATGAGCAAAGTAATGAAAGTTTGAATTCCGTTGAGTGAACTCTTCTGTCTGGAGTGAAACTTTATTAACGCTGAGAACTCTTTTGAGAATACCAGCCCTTATTTATATTTCTTACTAGAAATATACAACAAGGAGGTGAGCTTTATATTCTGGTGTGTTGGATCTGAAATCTTCCCATATGATTAATACAATTTCCTCATTAAGTATATACTTGTTGCAAACAATTCAGACAAGAAAATAGTGATATTTACCTTCAATCCCATAACCCTAAAATAACTTACTGTTTATGCTGAGATGTACATCTGTCGAGGATTTTATTTTTACAAAGTTAAAAAATATGGAGTTTTATGTATATAATGTATATATAATATATATAGTTTTTTAATTGAAAACCTTTTTCATTTTACTATTTTCTTTTCTATTTAATATATTTTGGACATCATTACATGTCAATAAATATAGCTTTGTTATCATTTGTTTATCCAGTGACTTTTCGATAAACATTTTGATCATTTGCAGTTTCTCAGTCTTGCAAACAATCTGACTCAGCATCTCTGTGCATCTCTACATACATCTGCATTTATCTCCTTAGCACACATTTTTGAAAATGTTGGTACATATTGTTACATGTTTTCCAGAAAGTCTATACCAGCTTACACTTCCACTAACAATGTATGGAAATAATCTATTGCCCTATATTCTTACCAAAAAATTTATCTTTTTCAAAAAATCTTTTTAAATTACTTCTTTTAAATCATCACCAATCTGGTAAAAATAGTTTTCAGTGGTTGAGTTCATAGGGCAGTGAAGATTGAGCTTTTCTTTTCTGTTAGCCTATGAAAAGGCTACTGTGTAATTGTTTTTTTGTTTGTTTTTAGGCTTCTCATAACATTGGGATAGCAATGGATACAGAGCAGGGCTTGATTGTACCTAATGTGAAAAATATTCAGATCCGCTCCATATTTGAGATTGCCACTGAATTGAACCGCCTTCAGAAATTAGGCTCTGCAGGTCAGCTCAGCACCACCGACCTTACAGGAGGAACCTTTACTCTTTCCAACATTGGATCAGTGAGTAACAGTAATGTTCAAGTTCATAAACCATAACTTAGGATTTCTGATCCTAGGCTCAGTTGAAAACATAAATTTTTCATTTGCCATCTGTTCCTCAAAAGCTTAATTTTTCTACTCTTTTTTTCTCTCTAAGATTGGTGGTACCTATGCCAAACCAGTGATATTGCCACCTGAAGTGGCAATTGGGGCCCTGGGAGCAATTCAGGTATGTTTGTTAAATAGTTGAGTACCTCAGGGCTCAGTTCTGGCCCTTTTCTTTATCTGATCTAGTCTCATGGCTTTCGATACCATGTATATGCTGATGGTTTCCAGGTTTATATCTCCAGACCAGAGCAGACCTCTCCTTTGAACCCCAAACTCGTAGCTCCTGCTTGGAAGTCCAGTTAGGCATCTCCAATCTTCTGCTCCTTCCCTCACCACCCGACCCTCACACCTGCTCCTCCTGAAGTCTTCCCCTTTCAGTGACTGTCCATTCTGTTCAGAAACCACCAATAGCCTCTCACCTCACTCCAAATCAAAGGCAGAATAGCTGCCATGGCCTACATGGCCCTACGCCGCTGCCACTCAGTGTGACTGGGTGCCACGTCGGGCCGTGACTAGTGTCCGGGTTGTGAGGAGATGACTACAGAAAGGGAGAGTAGGGCTTAGAAACTTTCCTTGCCCTTTGACAGGGTGATTTTATGTCTGTTGAACCTAACAGTAAGAAGTGGGTCTTGTATTTTGTGTATCTTTTTATATCATTATTTTAGTCATTCACTTTTGATACATTTTTTAAAAATAGCCTGCAATGAATTAGATTTTTTTTTTAATCTGTTTTTTAAAAAATCAGACAGACTGGGAAGCATTGCTCTTGTCTTAGTGGCATGCCCCACCTTCAACCTGCTCTTTCTGTGACCTCATCTCCCGCCTCTCACCCCAGCCCCTCCACTGCAGCCTCCCTGCCAACTTTGCTGGTCCTCCAACACTCCAGCCACACTGCCCCTCTGTCTTCCTCCAGGTGTCCATATGGCTTGCTTCCTCACAGCCTTCAGTGAGGACACCTTCTTGGTGAGGCTTTCCCTGCCCACTTGTCCAAAAAAAAATGCAGCCTCTCCCCTATTTCTACCTCCTGTGTACATTCTCTATCTCCGTCCCAAAGTGCTTTATTTTCTCATTTTTACTTTTCACTATCTAACACACTATATTTATTTTACTTATCTTAATCTTCAGTCTCTCCCCATTTAAATGTTAGCTCCAAGAGTCTAAGGATTGTTATTTGTTTTGTTCATTGCTTTATCCCCAGAATCTAGAAGAGTACCTGGTACATGGTAGATCCTCAACAAATAGCTGTTAAATAATTGAAATCTGAAATGAAATTTACTGTACATACAGAAATTATGCAGGGGTCAGGAAATATCTTGGGGAAACTCTGAAAGCTTGAAGCACATACTCAGAAAGATGGGAAAAGTAGTAGTTAGCATTTTCAAAAGTCATTTGGGATGCCCATTTCTTCTCTATTACAGGGAGGGGGATTTGCCTAATCCCTCACCACTGCTGTTGCTAGAGCTTGCTTTGAGCACGTGAAGGCTGACTCTTTGTTCTTTTCCTTATTTGTAGGCCCTTCCCCGATTTAATGAGAAAGGGGAAGTATATAAAGCCCAGATAATGAATGTGAGCTGGTCAGCTGATCACAGAATTATTGATGGCGCTACAGTGGCACGCTTCTCCAATTTATGGAAGTCCTACTTAGGAAACCCAGCTTTTATGCTACTAGATCTGAAATGAAGATTGATAAGACATCCTTGAGCTTTCTGAGCTTTCAAAGAAAATGTAGAGCCCAGCTGTGCCGCACATGTTCCTCAGTGCAGTTTGTATTGTAAATGATTTGTAATGTACGATTACGGTTCTGAGACACAATATGTATCACAATTCTGTTCAAGTTTTTACTGGAAAGGAATAATGGTATAATAGGTCTCCTGGGCTGTCACATTTTATAGGTTACAGTACGACTTCTTAATATGGGGTTGAAGTCTTTGCGTCAATGGATTGAAACTGGCAGGAACAACGAAATGAATATTACCAAAAGACAGGAAGCCATATACAGTATTTGCCCTGTTTTTTTGCTTTCTTTCTTTTTTTTTTTAAACTAACTCTTAGTGAAACTTTTCAATTGTATTTAGTTGGGAAAAGGAATTTATATGCCAAGATATTTTCTATTTCCCCACAATAATGCAAATTCTTGTATAAAATAAGTGCAATTATGTTTACCTTTTAAGATATCTAGGAGTGTGTTGCTCTGTAGAGATTATCATCTGTAAATGTCTCATTTGTATAAATTAATATCTTTTAAAAGGGAAAATTATAAGCTAATCGTTAAAAATGCTCAATTATAATTTTATAACCAGTAAGGCCATTAAAAACATTTGTTTAAAGTGGAAATACTTTTAGAATTTGGTAGTGTTTTAGTGTTTTATCAGGAAAAACTTCACCTTTACAACCTTGCTTCAATGGAAGGAAGGTACTTTAAATGTAGCAGCCACTGACATTGTCTTACATTCAGAAGTCCATTGCCTTTTAACATTTTTTTTTTTTTTACTTTCTTAGTCTTCATCTGAAAAACAAGATAGATTAAGAAGTTAGGGTCTATTCCATTCTCCATATCCTGAGAAGCAATATGAATAAGGGAAGAGAGAAGACTAATGGGTAATTATGGACATTAAAATAATGTTTTGCACAGAAATAAAGGTATCCTCACGATCATTTTGTTAGAGGCCCATTTAAATCAGAAATTCAGATTGTTTCTAACATTGTCTAATTGAATACTGTATGTTCAAGTGAAGTTTTGTGACAGAAAAGGTTATTTTAATGTCTACTAGGTTTTTTCCAAAATGGAAAAGATGTATAAGTCAGAAAATAATGGATCTAATGAATGTTATTCTTTTTAAAATTCAGATAATATGAAGAGTTGCAAAGAAAATGAAATCAACCATAATCCTACCACTATTAACATTTTGATCAAGGTATCTGTATACATAGCTTATCTTTTTACGAAAATGAGATTGTGCTGTATCTACAATTTTACAATTTGATTTTTTTAATTTAACATTGAGTCAATAAACAGTTCTACATTATGATACTTTTAAATGGCTGTGTTTGCATTTATTATACATCTAAATATTAAACATCTATTGTATACTAAGTGTGGTGCTATTCTATTGTTTGCATTTATTATACATCTAAATATTAAACATCTACTGTATACTGTGTGGTGCTAAGCAGTGGATACACACTATTCTATTGTTTGCATTTATTTATTTATTTTTGTTTGTTTTTTTGGCACATGGGCTTAGTTGCTCCGTGGCATGTGGGATCTTCCTGGAGCAGGGATCAAACCTGTGTCCCCTGCATTGGCAGGCGGATTCTTAACCACTGCGCCAGCTAGGAAGCCCTGTTTGCATTTATTATACATCTAAATATTAAACATCTGCTGTATACTAAGTGTGGTGCTAAGCAGTGGGTACACAGTGCCCGTCCTCTGGTTCCTCCCATCATTGGGCTTACAGTCAAGGTGGGGGAGACAGATATTTAATAATCATAAAAATAAGAGCATAATTAACTGCTCAGTAGGAGAAAACAAGGTGGTATGAGAGCATCTAATAGAGGTTACTGATCCTATCTGGGAAGACCAGCAGAGCATGTACCATAATTTAATCAATTCCCTATTGATGGCATTTACAGAATTTTAAGTGAAGAATGACATGATCAGTAAAAATTTCCCCTTCACTTAAGGAATGTGAAAACTAGGAGAACAGGAGTTTTGAAATGAGTATGTAGTATGTTCCCCTAAAAGTCCAACATCATTGGCTCAGAATAAACCCATGAGCTACCTGTTCTACCCCAGATCCCTGCCATTACCACCTTCTCTTTTGTCTCATCTTTTGAGAATTCAGCAAAGGATTTCCTTTCCATTGCGTGTGGGACCTTTAAGATAAGAGGATCCCCTGGAAGGGACGAGGGGGCCAGAAGCACAGCCCCGGTAGCATTGCTGATCCACAGGGCTCCATGCGTCGTAGAGGGGAGGTGTTTAGAACAAGGCCTTAGCCATACCCCTAAAGGTTGAAATTAAAGGGAAGAAGCCAGAAAATTCAAGTTCTTCACTAGAATGTCTGGAGGTTGGAAGGTACTATATGTCCAAGGGGGAGAAGCCAAAGTTATTGGACCCAAATTATTGTTGGAAGTGCCCAACAAGAAAACCAAGGTTCCATTTATTATGTAGTGCATTCCTCTGATTCTGAAAAGGAAGCACAACAGGGAAGGAAGTTTGAAGGGCAGAAGCCAGATTGGTATTAATTTCCATTTTAGAGATCAAAATGTACCAAATCTTAAAACATTCCAAGAAGTGGTTATGTAGGGAAGAGGGAGCCCACCGGCCTGTTCCAACATTTCCCGTGGCTTCCAATCAAAGTGGGTCCCAAAGATAACTTAATGGCTTTCTTGGCTGATTTCTAAGTAAACTACGATTTGAGAAAGATGATGGCACTACCCTGCAGTACCAGAAGTACAAAACTTCCCTTGAAGTCTTCAGACTTATTTAACATTCCCACTGTAATTGATAAATGGGTTCATTCTGCACATATTTATTACTGAATATGTATTCAGTTCCAGGCCCTGGGACAGACATTGTGGATAAAGATGAAGAAGACAGATGCAGTTTCTGCCCTCACAGCGAGAGCTCTGGCTGGCGATTAAAGCCCTCATCAAAGTGGGTCTGAGCCAATAACACGGAGAAGAGCCTCTAGAGTTGAGTTGTATTTCCAGTCAGTTCTTAATGGTGGTTTTGCTCCTTCCCTAGAAACTGTCTTTTCTCACTGAGGTTGGATCATTGTGTCCCCTTAACACACTAGCCCTGCCTCATCAATCCTGCCTCACAAACCATACACGTAATAGTAAGATAGACTCTATCCTTAGGCCACACAGACACAGGCCATGCAAGCTCGTCGAAAGGTTATGGTTTGGGTGTTGCTTTTCATGAGGCAAGCAACACAGGGGACACCTACAGGACCCCAGACGTTTAGGGAGCAATATGTGAGGGCTGTACCATCTCAGCATAGTATTTTCAGAGCACATAAAAGAGCTTCTAATTAAACTACCATCAATGAGTCATCTAGCCTCCATGCTCATGAACTAGTGCTAGAGAGGAAAACATTGGGTAAAATTTGAGACAATAATTTTAATAGTGTCAGGCACCATCAATGCTTTACATGTATTAATTCGTTTCATCTCTCCAGCAACACTGAGTTAGGTGCAATGATTATCCCTGTATGAAAGATGAGGAAACAGAGTTTAAGTACTCAGATGCACGTGGATTAACAGACTCTAAAGAAGTGTAGGCAAACTAAACTAGTTTATCTCACTTTGTGTTTCAAATGCCAGGATTGTCCATGATTTTATGCTGTTTGAGGAATTGGTATTGGGCTAAAAGGAAGAGAGTTTTTGTTTGTCTTAGAGGTCTCAGCAGTTTGAAATGCTCCGAGGGCCCTGTGTTCTCTAGGCACTGAGAGGAAGGGGTTTTGGTGTTATGAATTCTCTGCAGCAGTAGTTTATGAAAGCAACATGACGTCACTTCACCTCAGAACAGGATCTACCAACATCATCCTGTTCTCTTATTGAGCCAGCCTTTACACACCAGAACCAGACTGTAGAAGAGCCAGCCATTGGGGATTCTCAGACTACAGGATGCTTCCTTTATGAATGAGAGTGACAGCTGAAGCTGCCTGCAGTGGCATCCCAGTTGTTCCTGGTGGCCTACAGCAAAGCATGAGGATGCTATCACGTGCTTTGAGAGATGATCAAAGGAAAATCCCAAGGCTTGCAGAGGAAAGGATCGGGGCCTCGGTCCTTGCAGACAGTGCCTTATCCCCCCCAGGTACAAGCACTCAAAAACTAGAAAGAGGTAAGCACAGGATTTGGGTTTTAGAAGATACTCTTATGCTCTTTGCTGTCCTAGGCTCCCATCACAATGAATTAGTCCCCATTCCCTGAAAACAACATGCAGTTTATTTCACGTTTCCATGCCTTTGTTTGGCTTGTTTCTCCACCCTGGTCTCCACCAGAAGAAAATCCAAAATAAAAGTCACTTCCTCTTTTAGACCTCCTCTGACTGCACCTCCCTACGTTTGAATCAATATTTATTTTCCTCTCTCTCTCTCTCCTGCTTTGTCCATGGCTCCGACAGGACTCATGCAGTGATATAGCTGGATGAGTATGTCTGCCTTCACTGCTGGCCAGTGAACCCTCTCAGTAGCCCCAGCTCAGTTGCCTGGTACTCAATATGTGCTGGTTGACTTAAAAAGAAATCTGTGCCCTGGATCTGATCATATTTTTTTATGAAGTCCTAACGTAGCATGAAGCATTGCCAATGACACAGAAGAGTATAGCGTGAAGTAACCGTGGCTATGACGCAGCTCTTGTATCTGTGGAATGACTCTGAATGGCTATGCTTGCTACAGGGAAAAGTATCTAGAGGAAAAGGAGTCTGTTCAAACCTCTTTACAATTGGTAAGACATTCATTTTAAATTTTTGACAAAGGACAGTTATACTTGCTATGTGTTGTATGTCTATGTCATAGCTCATTGTGATTCCTCAGCTAATCAGAATGTTTATTACAAATGATTCATTTATGCCACTACACCATGTGATTAAACAATGTGATGATTTATCTGAGGCTAAGCAGGAAACAGCACAGCCCAAATTCTCCAACATTATTTACATGGGAAAACATTACACACGTTACAGGTGCATTTACTATGCCAAAAAAGTAGAAACTACCTAATTTATTGACTTCCTGATTTATTGATCTATGCCCTGCCACTTTCAGAAAGAATTTAAGAAGGCAACTGTGTCCACGGTCACATTCACCACACTTGAAAGCATGATTGTCATTGTTGTGTTGTCATTTACAGCTACCTTTACGTGACATTGTAAGTTAAGCATCTTAATACATTACTTTAATCCTCACAACAACCTTACATCACGTCATTCTTTCACTTTAATGATGAGGAAGCAAAGTCTCAGAGAGAATAGCTTGCTCCTGTCTCCACAGTAAGTGGCAGAGAGGGGAAACACAAGCAGACCTGTCTTCAAAATCAACCTCTTTTTTTTTCCTTCGAGTTTTATTCAGATAACGATTTGACTTATACACACCATGCAACGATTACCACCGTAAGTTTAATGAATACCCCTCATCTAGCAAAGGCAGCCTCTTCAGTGCTGCGTTATACTCCCACCCAAGCCAGTGTGATTGATGCTGTGCAGTAGAGTCTCTCCCAGTTCCCTAGATTTGTATTTAAGCCAAGTTGCTCCATTAAATTGGCTGTTTTCTGGACTACAAAGGACAAGGGAAAATGGAAGAAAGTCTTCTGTGGGTGTCAATTATGCTAGAAAAAAATGTCCTGTAATTTTACTCTAACATTGATGGTATAGAGCAACCTGACACCAGGTCATGAGTAGGCTGCAGTGCCCTATTTAGCTACAAAAAGGAAGGGAGGAAACCCATGTTACTGAGTGTTCACTGTGCACCAGGAACCATGCTCAACTCTATCTGTGCCTCAATCTTCGTAACAGTACTTCACAGTAAATATATCAGTTAGTACTGGGTTTGGCTATACCTAAGAGGGACCCAAACAAATGGTGGCTTAAGCAACAAGAAAATCTCTCTCCTCTAAGTATCCTTACCTGGAATGATGTCTCTGCCCCATTAAGTCCTCATAGACCCAGGCTCCTTCCAGCTTTCTGTTCTGCCATCTCTTTATGTCACATCTGTCCCCAATTGTACAGAACAGGTACTTCAGCCATCAAATCGACATTCCACACAGCAGAATGGAGGGAAAGGGGGACGTTGTCTCTTAAGCTAGATTCCTGGAAGCGCCTTTGGACACCATCCCTTACATTGCATTGACTATTAGTCACACAGCCACACCTAGCTGCAAGGGAGGCTGGGAAATGAGAGGCCTTGTGCTTAGCTAAGTATTTTGTTACTATGGGTGAAGAAAATGGATATTAGGGGACAATTGCCAGTCTCTGCCATAGAAGATATTTTCTCCATTTCAGGTTAGAGAAGACTACAAAATATAAAACAATGTCATACAGCCATTAAACTGCAAGCTGGGACTCAACCCAGGTAAGTCTACTTGCTACTGCATTGTATTAATCTCTTAAACAACACAACTGCTCTGGCTTAAATTAATCAACAACAGAGAGTAATAGCTGGGTTGAGACATTATCAAGTGAAATGCCCAAATTTTACTTTATCCACCTTTAGGTCTTCTCTAAGCTTTCTCATCAATTGAGAAGGCAGAATTTTATTTTTATTGTTTTCTTTTTTCTACCCTTGCCTTCTGTGGGAATATCATAAGTACCACTGCCTAAAGAGGTCAAGAATTTGAGAGAGGTTAAATTGCAGGGACTATCTGTTGTCTTACATTGTTTTAATTTCTTTCCTCTTCAGCCTGAAACTGTACTTTTAAAGTGTGACAATCAGGATTCTTTCCATTATAAGTGACAAAAGCCTAATTCTTTTTTTTTTCTTCAATATTTATTTACTTATTTGGTTCCACTGGATCTTAGTTGTAGCAGGCGGGCTCCTCAGTTGTGGCATGTGGGCTCCTTAGTTGTGGCTCCAGGGCTCCTTAGTTGTGGCATGTGAACTCTTAGTTGCAGCAGGCATGTGGGATCTAGTTCCCTGACCAGGGATTGAACCTGGGCCCCCTGCATTGGGAGTGCAGAGTCTAGCCACTGCGCCACCAGGAAAGTTCCCAAAAGCCTAATTCCTACTGGATTATACCACAAAGGGAACTTGGTTAATATAACTGAAATGTTCAGGGGTATCATTTTCAAGTATGGCTGGATCCAGAAGCTTAATATAATCAAGACAGGTGTTTCTCTCTCTCTCCCCCACCTCAAATCTTTTTTCTTTTGTGTTGACTTCATTCTCAGGCAGACTTCCCACCATGGTGACAAAAATGCCTACCAGAACCCAGGCTTATATTCCTCAGAATGTTTCCAGCCAAAATCCCAAGGAGCGTTTTGATTGTCCTGGCTTGGTTCACATACCCATCAATGTGGGCAGGAGACTACAATACTCTGACCAGCCAACCTTGAACCTTATGGTTATCTTTTAATCTGGGAATTAGTCAGCCCATTCAATCACATGGACCAAGAATGGGGATCTGGTAGAACTTCTGGGCAGATTAAACAAAACAAAACAAAACAACAAAAAATCAGTTACATAAAGTGAGACATTCCCTTCCCTCCCCACCTCACATTAAATTATGAGTGTTTTCTAAGAGAGTTTTTTTAAGAACGTGAGTAGGGAGGCAGCTGAGGGAAATGGAGCAGGGAGTGGGAGGCAAATACAGGAGATAATATTAAATTGTATGGCTGTTTTTTAAAATATAACATTTCAGTCATATTAACCAAGTTCCCTTTGTAGTATAACCTAATAAGAATTAAGCTTTTGTCACTTACAACTGAAAGAATCAAGAGTTTTACAATTTCCGTGACAGAGATTATTTGTATTTGATTCCTAGTTTTAATTCAATGTTAAAGAAAAGTAATTTCACTCTCCAACTTCAAATGTTGTAATGTTGACAATTCAATGGATGTTATGATATACTAGCTTCAATGTCTTCTATTCATCTAACCTTTCTTAAAATTTTTGCATGCTCATCTATTCACTAGCTTTGATATTTTACTCTTATACTGCCACATTAAGTATTTAGAAGAAGTCTTAGTTACATTTTCAAAGTTCACTTCTACGGTCAAACAGAAGATTAGCAGAACCCCACGGCTTGACATACAGATGTTTATCCAGTGAAAAAGAAGACACATGTTTGAATTTACCTGACATTCTACAAGAGTTCTGAGTCACCAGGTTAGTCTGAAACAGATCTCTTCCAGTTTCTACAGCAAATGCCCCAGCCCCTCTTCCTGGTGCCTGTTCTAAGTCTTTTCTGATAATTTTAAGCACCTGCACAAAAATCTCCCAGCCCTGTCATATTAAGCAGATAACGTCACCGTCTGTGTTCAGAGAAGACAAGGTGATTCAACCTGGGGATCTTTAAATTTTATTTATTTATTATTTTTTTGGGGGTACACCAAGTTCAATCAACTGTTTTTATACACATATCCCCGCAAACTGGGGATCTTTAATTTCACTCCTTTCACCTTAAAATCTCTATATTCTCACACTTTCTCCCTTTGTTTATCTTTCTAAGGAATACAAAGTTCTCCATCAGCAAAATCCAAACGTTCTCCCCTCTATTTTAAATTCTATCACTTTCTCCTGACCCTTGCTCCACATTTAATCCCATTGTCCTAATTCGATCATTCAGCATCTTCCTCACACCCAGAGCTAGTTAAGATTCCCTCGGCACACTAAGGTTAATTTCCAGTTCTTCATGGCGAAGTTATTGGAGACTCAGAGCTCTCTAAATTAAAAAAATTTTACTGTTGATAAATGTGGAAGTTTAACATTGAATATCCTAGAGCCATTTCCTTTTCCTTCTGGGCACACAGTTAAATATTTACAGCTTAGCCTGCAGTTAGGTAGGGCCAAGTGATTTATTTCTAGCCATTAGCATATGGGTAGAGGTGATGTAGGCCATTTCCAGATGCGGCCCATTAAACCTCCCAGTAACGCCTTCACACTCTCTCCTTCCTCTCCACAACCGAGAAGCCTACGTGTTAGAGATGGCAGCCACACAAGGTGGGGGACACCAGTGTTTCCAAAGGACGAGGTGGAGCAAAGCCCCCACATCCTGTATCCTAGCACTGATTGGTTTGAATGTAATGCAGGTGAAAAATAAACTTTTGTTGTATTAAGACACTTATTTTGAAACTAATCTCAAAATAATACCCTGTCTAAGCTGTCCAGTGCAATACCTACTAGCCAAATGTGACTATTTAAATTTAAATTTTAATTGTTGTGGCTATTGCACAATTGAAATGTGGCTAGTGTTACTGAGA
This sequence comes from Hippopotamus amphibius kiboko, assembly GCF_030028045.1. NCBI lineage: Eukaryota > Metazoa > Chordata > Mammalia > Artiodactyla > Hippopotamidae > Hippopotamus > Hippopotamus amphibius. The sequence continues at coordinate 88,012,666 of NC_080186.1, read as the reverse complement.
AACTGATTTTAATTTAATTTTAATAAACAAATTTAAATAGGCACATGTGGCTAGTTGCTACCATATTGGATATTGCAGATACAGAATATATCCATCATCACAGAAAATTCTGCTGGATAATGCTGCCCTAAATAATAAACATATAGAGAAAACTGTTCTTATTTTTAAAGTAATCTTGGCCCCAAAAAAAAACGAACAGAAAAACCTCCCTACCTCTTTAATGGCTAATTTCCATCTGCCTAAAAGAAGACTGAAAACACTCCTTTTTCATATTGTCACCTCTACCTACCACTGCATGGACAAGCTTCTCATCCTGCTCTTTCCTGCCTTTGTCTAACTTGAGTTCAATTAGAATTGAATGGGTGGTCTTGAACTCCTCGAAGCCTGGCTTCCTTGCCCACCACTCACCTGTGTGCTTGGCAAAAGGTCTGGCCACATCTCTCTCCCAAATGTCTCCTAAATAGTTCTCTCTGGGTGCATCTCTCTTCTAAGCTCCTTTTCACTCTTTAGCAACTCAAGGTCACCCCACGTTTCTGTGGCATCTCATCAGGCAGACCAGGTCAATTCTGAACTATTTATGCCAAACCAGAGGTGGGTCATGTTACCATTGTTATCCCTTCAAAATAACCACAGGCTTTTTTTATGTGACAGAAGACATTACCATTTAGGTGAACACTGAAGGTATCGTGAACCGTTGATGTTTGCAAGCTTAGAATTAAAAAGAAATTCATCAGGAGGCAGTCCTGTACTGAGCCGAAGGGCTCTAACCACAAGTTAATTCATATGCGAGTCAGAGCCCTGTGAGAGAACTCTAGTCCAGCTTGCTAAAACTGAGCAGAAGAATTTGGAGACTGTCCAGAGGAGAGCCACAAAAACAACCGAAGCGTGACAGGGATAATTGCAGTTCTGTTAGAAAGGCCATCTATATCAGGCTTTTACCAAGTACCATGCGGAATGTTACAACGCAAAGCATGGGGGACAGCTGTTGTGGGTCTTAGCAAGAGACAGGACAGAAGAAATGAGAACAGGTGGGAGATCAAAAATTCAGGTTTGACCCGGGGGGCACGTCAGGACCGTTAAAGATGGGCTCACCTTCACCTGAGCTGAGGCGGGTGCAGCCTCCTCCCACAGGCAGCACACTGCCCCCAGCCACCCACATTCCCAGGGGAGCCCTCAGGCAGGGTTCAACTTGCAATAAACTATTTGACTCCAAGTTTGCTGCAAGAAGCTCCTAAATATGTGGTAGATCTAAAAATATGGTGAAAAGGAAAGTAAAGAAATAAAGTTACAAAGCCTGTACGGAGTGCAATTATCTGGAAAAAACTAGCAATTTAATTTCCTTGAAAAATGCAACCAGAGTTCAGACTGCAGTAACCAAGGCAAGTTAACTAAGTGGATGGCCCGTCTAGTTAAGTAACTGGAAACAGCAGAAATGAATATAAATCCGAACATGACCAACAATTTCAAACATTAGATATTCAAATGTGACGGAGAGGAATCGACGGGCTAAGCCGTCACACTAACAACTCTGCAAACCAAAGGCCTCAGCAATTGCACCAGAGCCTGGCCTTAGTCCTATTGTGTTTCTGGCACAAGATTAGAAGGGCCCCGTTGGTTCAAATGTTGCTTGGACGGAGCAGGACAAATTGTCAGAGAGATGGCGTAGTTTTTTAAAACCGCCACTGTCATTTACTGCACTAGTTTCCCAAATAAGTTTGTGAATATTAAAAATATTGACATACAAATTCAATGCATTCCAATTTCAATAAAATGGTATTATTTCCATAAGATGTTTCTTTTCAGTTTGTAATACTTTCTAAACACAATAAAAATTCTCATAGCTTCTATCTTTACCAGCTATTAAAGGATCTGCATGGTATTTATGGACATATGAAAAATAACTTTTGTAGTTGCCCAAAAGTGTGTCTTAAAAGTGGGATCAATATCCTAGAAACAAAGTATTATGTAATTCTTACAAAATTATCCAGTGAAAGTTTAAAATTTAGTGTAAATTTTATTTTTATAGAACTAAAAAGTAGTACATAAAAATAAAAGCAGAAGGCACCTATTTTTTCAATTTGTTATGAGGTAAAAATATCTCATCCAATGTATAGGAAGCCAGTGCAATTTTTGTGTCAATATTTGGTGGGTATGGAAGGGGTATTGTTTTTTCTTTCGTTTTGTTTTTTCTTTCGAAGCGAGACTATAATGGCTTTTATTCTGTGTTCATCTGATTTTAGGTTTAAGTTGACCATGGAATTTGCATAATATTGACTACTACTGCTTAGGTTCTATATTTCATGTGAGAACTATCTTTACATAAGAAAAATAGTTTAAGGGCAAAAGCATGGTAACCATTCATAAGAGAAATTTTGTTTTATTCACTTGTATTTTGTTGGCTGAATAACGTATTTGTTACTTAGACTCACAGTATACTTTTCACAAATGAAGATTAAATCATTTCCATGACCTTCTAATTTTTGGCCCATTCCCAGTAGGCTATAGGATAAATGGTTTTCATGTGATATTTTCTTGTGTCTCCACCGTTGATTGGTTTCGGGAAATGACGTGTGTGCATGTGTGTGTATATATCAAAAATGACAACCAGCATAAAAATCTCAAGGTCAGAAGTACATTCTAAGTACATTCCTGGTGAAATACATTAACCTTTTATTATAAAACATATTTAATAATAGGGAAAATGGGAATAATTAGCATTTAAAATGAAATACTCAGCCATTTTAGTAACTTCAATATTAAAGTTATTAAAATATTGCAACTCTGTGGAGTAATGTGGCAGAAGTCATGTGAGACTGGCTGGAACCTGAGAGCTGGAGCTCCAGGGGAAAGACATTTGGTGCCTAATGGTATTTCCTACCATCTCCTGAGGAAATAGCTCTGTTTCATCAAAGTGAAACAAGTTAGTATGTAGCTCTATCTTTCTAATATAAGTATCAAAATACGCAGAAGAGCAAACTCCCAAATATTTGGCAAGTATGTGGTCTGTTATTTAGGACCTTGGGTACACACACACACACACACATTCACCCAACCTTTTTTACTGGAACATATCCACATTAAAGAATATCAGTGTTCCAGAAAGTCCTAGAGCTGAACAAATCCGTTTTTAAAGTATTCTTGTTTGTCTTTCAAATATTTGCAAGATAGAATTTTTAACATTGAAAAATTATTGATCTGATAAATGAGGAGTCTCACATATTTATTTTTCTTCGTTCTCTAGAGTTATATGGTGTTTCTGCTTCAAAGCTTTGAATTCTGACAAATTGCTAATAGTTTACTTGTTTTGTTAAAGGACTCCAGAGAGTCATAAATAGAGCATTATAGATCAAAATCTCAAGGTAATACACTCTTATTTTCATTTTTCCCTGTGTTCTATTATTTCTCTTGTTCTTATATGAATGAATGGGTCACACAAAATAGATGTTTGTATGCTTGATGTGATTACTTACAGTAGTGTAGTCTTGTCAGAATTTCTGAGAAGTTTGACGAAACAACGATTAATCCTATTGTTTTATTATCCTTTGTAAAAGAAACACTGTAGGTTTCATAAAATTAATTTTTAAAAAAACAGGGTAATTATCTTAGTATTTTATGTTTAAAAACATTACAATCTTTCTTTAAATTTCTGCCTATTTATTAACATAAGTTATGATGGAATAGAGTGAAAAGGAAATAGAACTATGTAGCATGAACTGTTCTTAGCCCTCTGTTACTTTTATATTGTCCCCCCATCTTCATTCACTGCCTCTCAATAGACAAATTAAGCAGTAATAAAAACTTGCTTTGATATTATTGGTGTCTATCTACAAATATAATTCTGTGTAACTTCCATAAACTTGTTTTTAAGAGGAAGCAGAACAGCCCAATGGTCAAAGTTTGGGGACCAGATCCATTTGAGCTGGAATTTAGCTCAGCTATTTTCCAGCTGTGTCTTTGACAAGTCCCTTACTCTCTCTAAACCTTGGTTTCATTGTGTACACAACAGGGATGCCTACTGTGATGGCTAATGTATGTGTCAACTTGGCTGGGCCACAGGATGCCCAGACGTTTGTCAAACATTATTCTAGGTATGTCTGTGAGGGTGTTTCTGGATAATATTAACATTTGAATCAGTGGACAGAGGAAAGCGGGTTGCACTGCTTAATGTGGGTGGAACTCACCCAATCAATGAAGATCTGGATAGAATAAAAAGTCTGTAAACTTTTCTTTCTTGTAACTGGTATCATGAATATTTCCTTATATTATTAACCACCTTTCTACTTTCTGTTTCTGTGATTTTGACTACTTTAGATGCTTCATGTGAATAGAATGATATATAATTTGTTCTTTTGTGACTATTTTTTTTCATTTAGCGTAATGTTCTCATGTTTCATCCACGTTGTAGCATGTGATATTCTGTTGTAGGTATACACCACAATGTCTTTATCCAGTCATCTGTCAATGGATACTTGGGTTGCTTCCGCTTCTTGGATATTTTGAATAATGCTGTGATGAACATGGGGTGTACAAATACCTCTTCGAGTCCTGCTTTGAGTCCTCTGGGATGACGTTATATTTTTAATGTGCTTTTGTTCCCTCTCTCACCTGGCCATCCCACTTGTCCCTCTGCTAGATTTGTTTTCTTTTTCTAAACACAAGCATTGCAACTGAATGCCATCAGGACCATGGATTCCGATGAAATATATCCCTGAGGGACCACAGAATGCAAACCTGGGCACCAAGCAGCTGGAAACACACAATGACAGGAAAGGATAAACCAATATGTGAACAACAATGTAAAATGAGGTACTTACTTTGTGTGAAGAGTGAAGCCATTTAAGATGAGCTCATTTATCTCCCCTCCACTATAAAGCTGTCTTCTCCTTAATTTTGTCTCAGTCTCAGAAGAAAATTCCTTTAGACTTAGCCAAACTTCTTATGATCTTAAGGCACTCAAATCCATACCCAGCTCCTCCCTTCGTGGCTCCACTATTGGAGGGTGGAAATAATAACAAACCCTCATTGAATACTTCTCATGTTCAGGCACTGTCCAAGCTCTTTCATATGTTAACTCAATCCCCACAAAAGCCCGTGAGAAGCTCTAATTTTTATCTACATTTTACCAATAAAGAACTGAGGCACAGAGAGATTAGGTAACTTGCCCGAGGTACACACAGTGGGAGCTGGGATATTCAAGTGTGTAAAGATATAGGGATAGATATACAGAAAATTAAGCAAATTTAAAAAGTACACTTAACTCCAGGAAAAACAGAAAGTACCAAAGCAATGTAATCATGTCCACTATTTAGTTCATCTATGAATAATATTTCCATCATAAGAATGAACACTACTGATTTAACAAAAATTGTGATAGAACCATATTGGGAGGACAGGAGGAGGAGAAATACAGGATAATGAATGGATGGTTTAAGACCACAGAAGTCTCATCTTTTGTAGCACAAAGTCAATAGGTGATTCTGAAATTGGTATATGAAGAAATAGTAACATAAGCATCTTTTTGGAAACGTAGCAAGAAATGGTTGAAATACCTGTGTCATTTTCTCAGAGCAGGTAACAGAATTCTTCCTGGAAAGTTTAAGGAAGGGGTCTTAGCTCACAGAACACCTGCTGGACCTCCAGTACAGGACGGGCCTCGTAAGATGCTGCTGAGGCTGTCCCCAGCACCAGCTGTGTCTACTGTGGTCACGAACTCCTGAATATATCGTCTGCTGTACCCATACCAGCAAAAATGGACTCCAGTCACCCAGCCTGTGTCCTCACGTGCTTTGCCTCTAAATCAAAGTATATGATTGGCAGAAACAGTCACGTTCCGTAATCCAGTAGCAAGGGAGACTGGGATTTTCCCCCCTAATTCTATACTCACCATGCAGGGGGTTATCAAACTGTGGACAGGGTATTTGGAAGATTTGGGGCAGCCGTGAAGGACAGATATTCACTATACACACCTTATCTCTTGTTTCTCTCTAATCCCCTATTGTCCTCCAATCACCCAAACTATCTAATCTCCTTCACAAATAGCTCATAAATCTGTTCACTTTCTTCCACTCTCCCTGCCATTTCTCTCGTGTAGGTCCCTTTAACAACTTCTCAACTGGTCTCACTTTCTGCCGTGTTGCCTCTTAGAACTGAGTGTGGAAAATAAGAGGCTAGATAAGAGCAGAGAGAAGCTTTGGCATTTGTGGGTTTTCTATAACCATTGCAGACAGTGTCAAAGGCAGAAATAAATCTAAATTGTTTCCAAGGGGACAATTTAGTCTTCTTTTGAATGGAAAGAAAACTCCTCCCTGGACTTCAGTGTTGTTTTAGGAACATACTCACAGCAGCCACGTGTGGGATGGTGCGAACTCTCTGGACGGGGAGATTAGAGTTTAGGTTCCATGATCATCTTTACTCTTTCTATGATCTTGGGCAACCTCATGACTCTCTGAGCTTATTCACTATAGAAGCATTAGAGAATTTCTATGGAATAATCAGGCACTTACAAGCACTAAAGTTGTCGAAGTGTCCAAGTGACTAAACAAATTATGATCCACCTACACAGCAAAATGTTACCTGGCCACTCAAAAGAAGGCTGTAGCTCTAAATATGCTACTCTAAAACAATTTTCAAGATGTTCTGAGTAAAGAAAACATGGTATAGAACAATGTATATAGTATGCTACCCTTTGTGTGTGTGTGCATACCCGCATGTGTGTGTGCTTTTTTTTTTTTGGCACACAGGCTTAGTTGCTCTGCAGCATGTGGGATCTTCCTGGAGCTGGGATCGAACCCGTGACCTCTGTATTTGCAGGCGGATTCTTAACCACTGCGCCACCTAGGAAGCCGTGTGTGTGTGTGTGTGTGTGTGTGTGTGTGTGTGTGTGTGTGTGTGTGTGTGTGTGTGTGTGTGTGTGTGTGTGTGTGTGTGTGTGTGTGTGCGCTTTTAAAGAACATAGACATATTCATGCTTGTAAATTCACAGGCCATCATTGGAAGGGCACAGAAGTAACTGGCAATAGCGATTGCCTTCAGAGAAGAGAACTTAATGGCTGGAGGCAAAGGGGGTTTGTCATCTTTTGAATTGTGCTCCATGTGCATATATTACCAATTCAAAAAATAAGTACGTATATTTTTAAAGAATTTCGAATTAACTCCTATCTTTGAAAGCTGAAGAGATGAAAATTAAGAGATAATCAAATTTGAAACCTGGATGCATCAGAAGCTTGGGGCTCTTCTGTCACCCAAATTTATACACATATTCATTTTTCCTTTTTTTCTGAAGCAGTTGAACCTTTAGTTTAAATATTTAGCTATCTATGGCTTACTAGGTAGGGTTTTTTTGTTATGCCATACATCTGTTTCTTTGCTTGGAACAGATTCTTTACATTCTATTAAATACTCAAAATGTATAAATCATGAAAAGTGGAAGGAATTATTCCTTTCAACAGGAATTATTTTTCGGGTGCTTAGAAATATTTACACCTGATGGTTTTTAATTAATTAATTAATTAATTAATTATTTTTGGGGGGTACACCAAGTTCAATCATCTGTTTTTACACACATATCCCCGTATCTGATGGTTTTATAATACCTGCAGTGCAGCATTTTGCAGTGTATGGAATGCACTCACATACATTATCAGTTGATCCTTTGCACAGAAGCCCCATGTGATTTTTGCTATTCTCAGCTTTGTCCATGAACTAAAATTAGAACGAGGCTGACATTACATTTCACTTGGTTACAGTCTGACTGAGGATTTTAGTCATTCGGAGTCACACTGAAAACAATTCTCCCAGCAATCCACGTACAGCTGATACACGAACTTTGGGCATGTCAGCTCTTGCATCCACTGACTGTGGTAAGTATTCTTCAAAAACATTTTTTTCTCACTCTTGACATATGAATAGATTGCTGTTGCTGTCTCTACTGTGTAAGTATTTGCTGGAATGTACAACTAAAATTGGAATTGAATTTAAGTCTCTTTGGAGGTTTATAGTCATTCATGTAGTTGTCCTCCTTTGGAAGATTGATTTCCCCAGAAGTCAAGTATGTATTCTGAGATTGTATTTGTTTTGTTTTCTTTTGACTGTGGGAAGCTGACTCCCCAGTCATGTCACAGCCATGCTATGTGCTTTTCTGTTGTAATAATCTAGGCAGAGAATACAAGTTCCTGCTGGAGGCAGAAACACATATATCACTACTGACTTGTTTTCCTCAAAGGGGCATTTGTCGCTATTATAGAAAATCTGATGGCTGACCAAGGTTTAATGGCAAATGAGGAAATGAATTAGCACATGAATAGTTATATATGTCTAGTAAAATACACATTTACATGTAGATACTTGAGATTTAAACTTTACTATTTGATAAATACCTCAAACCTGCTTACGTCTGAGACAATAAATTGTAGCTGGACTGTAATATACCCAGGGGATTGGAATATCAGCATAAATATCCCAAGGTTTCTTGATGGCAAAAAGATCTTGCAAATCTGTTCCTGTTTAAATTCTGCATGCATTGTTTAAAATAAGGACCTCCTCCTAATAATTTTCTGCATATTGGCAATTATATATTCATCCTGAAATGTTCACCTTTTTCTCCCTCTTTCTGTCTCTGTCATTCTCTCTCTCTCACACACACACATTGCATACTTTTTTTTTTTTTACAAAGTAACCTTTTGTTTTTATTTGTTAAAATAGTCACACACATATAAATGAAATGATGTTACTACAGTGCATTCACTGATTGTGGCTCTTGCCGTCTTGTGGCACGCAGGATCCCGGCTGAAAGGTTTTACCAGTGCTGGTGGGAGCCACTGAAGGTTCTTCTTTTCCAAAGTACGGAGCAGAGGCATGCCCTTTAATCTGAGTTTGAACTGGTGGAGTCACGAGTTCCTTGTTGCTCTCTTCTCTAAGGAGTTTTTCTTCTTCATAACAATCTTTGTCTTTCATTTTAATTTCTTCTGTGTATTTTTCACTCTTCATTATTTCCTCCACAGTAGGCGGAGTCTTTCTTGTTTTTCTGATCCAAGCTTCCCATTCTGTTGGGATATCCCCTGCTTCATAGTCTATTTCTCTTTTATTTGCTGCTTCTACAATTCTTTTCTCTCGAATAGTTTGTCCTCTCCAGTTCTTGTGCTCCGGGATATAGTAGTATCTGTTCCCGAACCGGCCTGTGCCCACTTGCTGCTTCACTTCCTTTGACAGCGCTCTCCACAGGACGCGGAGCACGTCCCGAGACCAGCCCATGCCGTCGCACCAGCTCCAGCGCGCGCCACGGCGGGACCTGCCGGAATCCCGGCGACCAAAGCGGGAACGCCCCCACATTGCATACTTTTAAAGAAATCAGTAATGTAGAGGAGACTAATAATGAAAAGCAATATTATCTACCCCATTTCTATTACCCTACAAGTAACCATTTTAACTATTTCAGGATTTAGTTTTCAGTGGTTATCTCCGTACTTTTTTTCTTTTTCAAAGGCAGTTATGCTGTGTCTTCTCACGTTAGACATTATCTATGGAGTTTCATTATGAAAGATTATGCTGAAGTTCACTTGTACCCCCACAGAGTTGTATCCTTATTTTAATTTTTCTTTTGATTGCCTTATAACTTAAATACTTAAATCTCTATCTCTGGTTCCATAAAGTATAGACAGTATCTCTTGAGTCCTCTACCCTCTACTTCCCCATTTCCTTCTTCCACGTTCTATTAAAAGTACTTTTATTTTTATATTTTTAAGATGTATTACATTTATTACATTCTGGTTTTTAGCCATTTATGGCTATTAAGTCTTTGCTTTTTCATAGGATGATTTATTTCAAAAGTTGATTTTCATCACTCAAGAAAGAAACTTTGTACCCTTAAGCAATGACTCATATTTCCCCTCTGCAAAGCCCCTGGTTATCACTAATCTACTTTCTTTCTTCATGGCTTTGCTTATTCTGGACATTTCATATAAATGGGATTATACAATTTGTAGTATTTTGTGTCTGGCTTCTATGAGCATAACTTTACTCAAAGTTTCTCTGTGATGTAGCATGTATCAGTGCTTTGTTCCTTTTTATGTCAGAATAACATTGCATTGTTTGGACACACATTTTGTTTGTCCATTCGTTAGTTAACAGCCATTTGTTTCCACTTTTCAGCTATTTGTTTTCCACTTTGGGGCTATTATGAATAATGCTACTATCAACATTAGTGTACAAGTTCTTGTGTGAACATATATTTTCATGTCTCTTGGGTATAAACCCAGGAGTGATCTTTTTCTATTTTGTACTTTCCATTTTTTTCCTGTCTTCATGTTTTAGGTGTGCCTTTTATAAACAATACACAGGATTTTGTCTTTTATTCAATTGGACAATCTTTGTTTATTAGCCTGGAGCATTTATGAATCAGAAAAGCATAAATTATAACCACGAGATATCATTTTATGCAGTAGTGTATTGGTGAGGATATGCATAAATGGGGACCCTTAAATGGTTATAGTAAGAGTATAAATGGGCATAATCGTTTTGGAAAACAGTTGGGCTCGATCTTACAAATCTGAACATTCACATACACAGTGATCTAGCAATTCTAATCCTGGATGTATACTCAATAGAAATAATACCACTTGAGCAACAGGAAGATAAGAACAGTATTGCTCATAATAGCAAATATCTGGGACCCAAGTATCCAGATTAATTAGAATGGACAAGAAATTGTGTCATAGTCATACATTTTGGCGATCATGTTATATCAGTATATAAAATGCTTTTCCTTCTTTAGGGAGCTATACAATTTCCCTGATATGCATGTACTATAATTTACTGGTGGAAAGTTATGTTGTTTCCAATCTTTTGCTGTTATGAGAAACACTGTAGTGAATAACTTTGTAATATGTCATTTTACAATTGAAAATATTTATAGTATAATTTCCTCTGAGTGTGAATGTGACTTTGTAAGTTTGACAGATATTACTAAAGTTCTCTCCAGAGAGAATATAACAATATATACTGTCACCTTTAGTGTATGAGAGTACCTTTTTTCCTATGCTGTTGCAAATTTCACTACTTCCTTTCCAATCTTTGTACCTTTCTATTTAATTTTCTTGCATTATTGCATTCCAGTATAATGTGGAATGGAAGTGGTAATTGTGGACATCTTTGACTTCTTGAATTTTGAACAAAATGGTTAAATTAATTGTGAATCAGACTCTTTCATTATTGCTAATATAATTTGGTGAAAAAGCAGTACCACTGGGCTTCCTAGGTGGCGCAGTGGTTAAAAATCCGCCTGCCAATGCAGAGGTCACGGGTTCAATCCCAGCTCCAGAAAGATCCCACATGCCGCGGAGCAACTAAGCCTGTGTGCCAAAAAAAAAAAAAAAAAAATTAGTACCACTATTTGCAAGATAAAGGACATTCCATCAAATAGATCTACTGTAATTTATATAACCATTCCCCTATTATTATTTTCCTCTCATTTCTGAGATTCAGGTCACAATCGTCAATGTTAGATGAGTCCGTTTGCAATTTATTTTACACAAGAGCAAACAATCCCAATGTATTACCATTTAACTGAATTCCAGCTTGTGCATATAGCATCTAGATTAAGTAGATATCCCAAGATACCTGCTTATCTTGTATATCCATTATTAAACATTTCCATATAATTGGACATGTAAACTAGTTGCGGTTTCTCATTGCTGTGAATTAATAGTAACAAAGGAAGTAGATATGGCATCAATTCCCCCCCTCTGCCACTTATTAGAGATAAGACTTTAACCAACTACACATCTTTTTAGGGCTCAGTTTTCTCATCTGTGTATTAGAGACAATACAAGTGCCCATGTCATGATATTTTTATGAGAATTATTTAGTGAAATATGGCATGTAAAGTGCATAAAATAGTTTTGGGAGCATGGAATATGTTCAATAAACATAAGCTATTATGATCATTGTGGTACCCAGTAAACATTCTGAAACACTATTGGTTTTTCTTTTCTTCTGATACAATCAGGTCCTTTCTGAGATGGCATCTGTGATTCAGCTATTCAAAATTTAATGACTCTGTGACAATGTGGAGAAGTCATGTCAGAAAATGTGATTTGTACTGGGGCTGTCAATTCTGTAAAGGAAGTTTGGGAAAAAAGAATAAGGAAACACAATGAAGACCTGAAGCGAGAGAAGGAATTTCAACAAAAGTATGCTATAACGTTTATTATTTTGAAATAGCAAAAGTTCATAACATCCTCATTATTAAAAAAAGCATTTACTAAATGCCTTATTTTTGAATTTGATAGAGGTTTTTATTTACTGAAAACCCAAAATATAATTAAAGAAAGCACCTGACAATTAAGTGTGGCCATGTGATGGGGGTCACAAAAAATGCAAGTGTCTGTAAGTGAAAATAGTAGTTATCCTAGGAGTCTGTTTAACATTCATCAAAGTTTGACTAGTATCATTTAGTCTACTTTTCATAGGTTGTTTGCTCAACATTATATTCCCTAGGATCTAAAACAACATCTGGCAGGAGAAGGTGTGGTATATTCTCACCTATTTAAATAGCTGTGAGTTCCAGCCAGGGCCCCTCTGTGGATCATCTGTTCCTCTATTTGGGCTATACTTAAGTAGTTTGGGTCTCATTTCCTCTGCCTTGTTGATACCTATCTACTTTCCTCATTGGATATCTCCAAAGTATCCTACTACTCTTGCAAGGATAGCCCCTTTCTTTATAGATTCCACGTAGTCCCTACGGTCATCATTCGTTAGGTCTCTTTCTAAACATTAAATGGTATTGTGTTTTGCAATATGTACAAATATCAAACCATTACATTGTACATCTAGAACTAATATAATGTTGTATGTCAATTATATCTCATTTTAAAAAATGGTCTTGTGTCAGCAAATAACAGAAAACTCAACTAAAAATGGCTTAAACTATAGGAAAGTTCTGAGGTAAGGTGATTCCAAAGCTTCAACAGTTTTAAAGACTCAGCTTCTTTTTATCACCTTACACAGGTCATCTCAGCGTGTCAGTTTGGTCCTCAGGTTAGCTTCTCTCAGTGTCACAGGATGACTGGTATACTTCCAGGCATCACAGGCAGGCAACATTATGTTATCAGAATAGCGGGAACTATTTACTTCTATTTCTTCTTTAAGAATGAGAAAACCTTTCTGAGGTCCCCCATCAACCTCTCCTTCAGCTCTCATTGGCCAGAATTGAGTCATTAGTATACTCCTAAATCCAATTACCTTCTAGGGAAATGAGATTGTATGATTAATTTAGACAAATTAAGATTTATACTTGGGTAACTTAGAGGAAGTGTAAACACTTGGAAAGAACTGGTGTTCTCCCAGCAGAGAGGACAGCTGGCACAGCTCTGCACTGAGTCAGACACTTAGGCTTTTATCCTGTTGCTCAGTTGTGCATGGTTTCCATTCCTTTGGGAATGGGACTTCAGTCACCTCATGGCCCCAAATACATAGATATACCAATGGCGACCCACGTACTTGATTCCAGCTAGCAGGAAGTTACATACATTACTATTTCTGCTAACATCTCACTAGCCAAAGCTTCATGTGACCCATACCTAGCTGCAAGGGAGGATGGCTAAACGAAGTCTTGTGCCCAGTTAAATTTAGAGGATCTATTATTGAGGAAGAAGAGGAGTAACAGATACTGGGGAACGATCAGTAGTCTCTGCCACACACAGGTGATATTATTTTCTCTATTTTTAAAGATGGTAACTTGTCAAAGATCACTCTGCTAATGAATGTGGAACTGGTATTCACTGGTAGTCATACCTAAGCAATCTCACTCAGTAAGCTTATATGCACCATAGGCCTTAAATGTCCCTAGATTGGAATATGTAAAACTATTCTTATGACACCTATTATGTTTTTGTTATACAATTATGACAAAATTGACTAGAGTACTCTTCTTTTTAAATTTTATTGAGGTATAGTTGATTTACAAAGTTGTGTTAATTTCTGCTGTACAGTAAAATGACACAGTTATACATATATATATTCTTTTTCATATTCTTTTCCATTATGGTTTATCACAGGCTGTTGACTATAGTTCCCTGTGATATACAGTAGGACCTTGTTGCTTTACCCATCCTATATATACTAGCTTGCATCTGCTAATCCCAACTCCCCTACTCTTGGCAACCACAAGTCTCTTCTCTATTGACTCAAGTACTCTTCACAAATCCTACCCATTTTTTTTAAACAGTGGTCAGAAATCATGTGTTGGTTCTAAACTCTTGAATTTCACCTATTATATGTGTCTAGTTAAGAATCATTTAATTTCAGCAGCTTCAAGTTTTCTCTGTACAAAACAGGCAAGGGGCAAAAAAGGATAAGAATGTAATCTAATGCTTCTTCTCTCAGCTAAAAATGGCTAAAGATTTAGCTCAAAATCCTTAAGTTTAAACAGAAATTGTTCTGTCTTTTGCTGCTAAGCTGCCTTGAAGAAATCAAGCACTTGGGTAAGAGTTGGTATGATAACATTTGAGAAAGGCTTTAGACTATAATAAAAGCCTTTTAGAGGAGGTAGAAAATTTCTATTCAGAACTTGAAAGAACATCAAGCTTAAAATAAGCAGTGTAGGAATTTTAGAATACTAGATCTAGAAGAGACCTTAGATATTATTTAATCCAAGCCCCATATTTCATCAGCAAGGTCCTTAGAGGTGAGATGTCTTGCCCGTGGTCACTAAATTAAGTGATACATCCTGGACTTAGATCATAGTAATACAGAGACAGAATTAATGAAATTAAAGAGATGGAAATAAACTTGTTTAATAATAGCCTCACTCATTAAGGACAGAGCTTCTTGTATCCACAATGTCTAGCATAGTATTTGGCATATAATGGGTGCTTGATGAATTCTTTAATTGAAGTTAAAGGTTAGGGAATAAGATACCTCATTGTTCATCATTAAATCTTTCTCTGAAATACATATATCTCAATGAGTAATAAGTAATTAATAATCATTATGTCTACTGTTTGAATAGTTCTATTTTTATAAACGTGGTGTAATTGAATAGATGGCATTATACATTTTGTCTCACTTAACCACACCTATTGGAAGCTTAGCTGTTCAGTCTGGAAGGCCACACATAACCATTGTCACAGTGCACTTATTAGGAGATTAGTTAACTTTCAGACAAGTAGTGGATGAAAATAAGCAGACTCCATAGAAATATTTTGCAAACACAAACATACATAGACAGCAAATATTATGCTTTTAGAGATATTTGGTTTTCTGTTCATTAAAATAAAATCTTCAATGAAGATCAGTTAATACGCAAAATTTCTAGGACTATACATTAACTTTCAGATGTCAAGAGAATTTTGGCAAATAAATAAACTATGTTCTCTGATAATTGTTTATATTTCTTTAATATGTATCATTCTAATAGGCTAAAAGTGCAAAAACATCAATTCTAAACATATTCTTTATTTTTCATACATGAAAAATTTCTAGTATAGGAACAGAAAACCGTCTGCAACCCCTTCTTAGTCATTTTTATAGCTTGAAATTATTTTTATATATGTTTGCTATGAACCAAAAATCAATAGGATGTGCTCCAGAATTCTGTACATTTATATACGTGAAAAACTAAATCTGGATAAAATGGAATATAGTAATATATAATTTAACTCTGAGGTTGAACTCTATCATTTTCAAGTCTTTAAAAAAACATTTTTATTAAATATCTATAGATTAGATATTTAATAAATGCAAGTCAAAACAACAGTGAGGTACCACTTCACACCCACTAGGATAGCTATGATCAAAAAGATGGACGCTAACAAATGCTGGCAAAGATGAGGAGCAATCAGAACCCTTGTACACTGCTGGTGGGAAGATAAAATGATGCAAGCAATTTGGACACAGTGTGCCAGTTAAGTTACACATAAATGGGACTTCCCTGGTGACGCAGTGGTTAAGAATCCACCTGCCAGTGCAGGGGACATGGGCTCGATCCCTGGTTGGGGAAGATCCCACATGCTGTGGAGCAACTAAGCCCGTGTGCCATGACTACTGAGCCTATGCTCTAGAGCCTGTGAGCCACAACTGTTGAGCCCATGTGTCACAACTACCGAAGCCCCCATGCCTAGAGCCTGTGCTCTGCAACAAGAGAAGCCACCATGATGAGAAGCCCGCGCATCACAACCAAGAGTAGCCCCAGACTGCTGCAACTAGAGAAAGCCCATGTGCAGCAACAAAGACCCAATGCAGGCAAAAAGTTAAAAAAGAAAACAACAACTTAAACACAGAGTTATGAAATGACCCAGCAATTCTACTCCTTGGAATATACATACTTCAAGAGAAATGAAAACATATGTCTACCTGAAAATCTGTACACGAATGCGCATAGTAGCACTACCCAGAACAGCTAAAAAGGGAATCGACCTGGATGTCCACCAACTGATGAATGCATCAACAAAATTTGGTATATCCATGCAGTAGAATATTATTCTTCTATAGAAAGGAATAAAGTACTGATACATGTTACAGCATGCATAAACTTTGGGTAAAACTATGCTATGTGAAGAAGCCAGACACAAAAGACCACATATTATATAATCCCTTTTATATGAAATGTCCAGAATAGGCAAATCCATAGATAGAAAGTAGACCATTGGTTGCCAGGGCTGGAGAGGGAGGAATGAGGAGTGACTGCTAAGGGTATGGGGTTTCTTTTCTGAGTGCTGAAAATTTTTTGGATCTGATAGCGGTGATGGTTGTACAGCTCTGTGAATATACCAGAAAACACTGAATTGTATACTTTAAAAGGATCTTTAAGGTATGTGAACTACATCTCAATAAAGCTGTTGTAAAAAAATCTATGGAGAGTTATGATACTTTTCAAAACCTTAAAAATAGGGCATTTATCATATTAATCATATGTATAATTCTTGAAAAATAAATTCATGTCTGATTTCCAAATACTATCAATCAAATGGTTGTTTTTGATGGGTCACTTTTTCATACAAAAGTGAATGCTACCTATGTCATTACTTGTGAACTAAAATGATTTCCTGGCCTCCTAGGCTAGTGCGAATCTGGGAAGAACGTGTAAACTTAACGAAGCTAAGAGAAAAGATCACCAAGGAAGATGGAAGGCTCGTTTTGAAGATAGAAAAAGAGGAATGGAAGGTAAGCTTTACAGGAATAATATTTGATTTTTTTATATTTCACATTTTGTGGAGAGTTGAGAGAATGATTCTTAGACTATGTGCTTAAGTCTGGAATAGTTAGGAATTCTAATTTTAATAATGTACCAAATGAATTTGAACTGAAAACTAACATAACTCTACAACTTTATTTTTGCAAAAATTCAACCAGTAAGCTTTAACTCTGCCTAAATGTCATTTGTAATATTTCTCCCACTAATCTTTCTAATAAGCAATTTCTCATTTTCCATAAAAAGATGACCATCTGCTTAACAAAATCATACAGCTTTTCCAAAGCAAATGCTCAGTGAAAACTTCACAAAATGGAAATGTAATTTTTTTCTTAGGTCCACAACTGGATTCACATTAACCCCCGCCCCCGCCGTCTTTCTCACATACACACACACACACGCACGCACACACACACACACACACACACACACACACAGTTGCTTAATTACATTAGGCCTACTCTAATTTTGACACGGGCCACCTCTATCCCTTGAGTCAGTGTTTGTTTTCATACATATCAGTATATTTAGCTAGGAGGTCAGCTCCTTTATTTTGTCTTCTGGCTATTTTAGGCTGAAAGGGAAAAGGCATAGAGTTCAGAATAGTTAAAACTTTAAAAATTTTTAAATTAAAAGAAACTCCTCTTAAAAAAACAAAACTATTTCAAAACAGAAGGGGAAGAGACATTTGAACTGTTGATTAAAATGATTTTTGTTTATAATTTTAATTAACCACCATAGTCTCATGTTCAATAACATATGTACTCTAGTTAAGCCTAATAAAATAGAATCTTTGGAACACAGCTCTATGTGTGCACAATATTGACTGAAATACATTATTTTTGTTTATGCTATTATGATTGGGGTTTGAAAGTTTAGCACCCCCCAAAAAAGTAAAGTTCTTAAAACTTAGAAGTAGCACAAAGCATTTGGAAATATAATCCATTAAAGAAAAAATATTCCTAAGTTCTTTTACAAATCAAATAATATTTCTACAATCATATTTCAGTGTGCATACTAAAATACTTTAAGTAATATAGTAACTCTGTCACTTCTTTTGCTTGAGTTTAGACCCTCCCTTCTTCTCTGCTAAAACTGAATCAGCTACAGGAATGGCAACTTCATAGAACTGGCTTGCTGAAGATCCCTGAATTCATTGGAAGATTCCAGAACCTTATTATATTAGATTTATCTCGAAACACAATTTCAGAGATACCTCGAGGAATTGGTAAGGAAAATTGCTTTTATTTCAGTTTCTTTCATTGAGAGTGTTTTTTTTTTGATACATGGAATAAAGATCTTTATATAGTCCTGAATCTTAAAATTTTAAACATCTAGGCTAAACTGAAGCTTCCAGGGGATCCAAGCTTCCAGATTTACTGAGGTGATTCAAGATGAGATTTCAATGCAAGAAAAGTCTCTTTGGAAATAATACTGTGTAGATGCTGGAAACAATATTGTTGGTTTTGTTTTTCCTCCTAGAAGGGAACAAATTGAAGACAAGAAAGAAAATTAGAAAAAATTCCTTAAATGAGGGAAAAAAAAATCCCCAAATTGAAAACTGGTCAGGATATAGTATAGATAAAACATAATTAAAAAAATATTTTTGCCTATAGCACTGATAAATCACCTGCTCCTTATCTGAAGAAGGGGCAGGACACATGCTGGGAAAAAGGGAAGAGCCTAAGTATGAATTTGCAGATATGAAACTGGCAAGTAAGTTATGTTCTAATACTTAGTAACTGGAAACATTATTTTATATTCCTCTGCTCTTTATTGTGTATTATTTTTCTGTAGGACTGCTCACTAGACTTCAGGAACTGATTCTTAGCTACAACAGAATCAAAACTGTCCCCAAGGAACTAAGTAACTGTGCCAGCTTGGAGAAACTTGAACTTGCTGTTAACAGAGATATATGCGATCTTCCACAAGAGGTCGGAATGACATAAACGCCTATGATTTTATTTTCCATCTACTAGTAGTTTACTTCTCCACTGTGTGATCATTAAAAATAACACTAATGAAAAAAGTGCTATAAATTTTATTTCAGAAAATATTTAGTGAAAACCATTTCCTACTATTATAAAGCATGTTTTAATTAAAGAAAGATCTATTTAGCATAAAAAGCTATTGCTATTATTGTAACAGTACTGACATCATTTGTTGACTGGACTGTGCTCTCCTTAAAGGCCAGAGTGAGAATCTTACTTATTTCTAGTCCCAGAATTGAAGGCACAGCCTAGGTTGTAGTCGTTACTTAATGCTTACTGAATGAATAAATGAAGCATATTATAAAGCACAGAAGAATGTGGTGACAGAAAAACTCTCTTATTAGTTTGTTTTTACAGGTAATCAGCTTTTGAGATAAAGTGAAAAGACATGAATTCTTCAGTTTGGGGAAAGTGTCTGCTAGCTTCCTAGGCTCTACCAAGTAAAAAAGCAAGGCAGTGGGCTTGGAAAGCCCTCAGACTTTGATTTGGTATGATATCTTGTTATTGGTAAAACCAAAATGATCATAGAGATGTAGACATTTGTGTTATTTTTCAAGCATATTTAAGGCTCTTAGAATCAGCAAAGCAAATTTCCATGGTGCTTTGCCTTGTTTTAAAACAATGATTTTGCAAGATAAAAGTTAAGAAAAATAATAACATTCAAAAGACTATTCCCCTTTCCCACTTTATTTTGGTAAGAATGTCACTTTCCCCCCAAAACCAGTAAATGTGTACCAATTATTGTTGCTCTTGCAAGTAAAACATAGTTTCTATAGCTATATCCATCTGATCGTATAATAGTTCAATTTAGTGAACTGTATACCCTTGATTAGGATGAAAATCATGACCCCAGGGACAATTTTTTTATACCTAAAAAAGGGCCAATAAATATTTTATTTCTAATTTCTACTTATTGTGATTTTGTTTCTAGCTTTGGTTCTATCACTAAAAAGCTGTGTGAATTTGGGCATGTCTATTAACCTGTCTTAATGTCTTTACTTAAAGAAATAGGTTTTACAGGAACAAATAGTGAACCGAGATCTTGAGCCTGGAATTGTTTCCAAGTGTGGCCTTTAAGTAGCTGTGTGGCCTTGAACATACCACTTTACATAACTAGGTCTCAATTTTCACATATGCAAAATTAAGACTTAGATTATAAGGGTTTTAATATCTTTCTTCAATCTTTTAAAACCAAAGGGTTCTAGTACCACTGAGAAATCTGCAATGGGAGACAGCTCTCAGCCATTAAATTGCACACACTGTTAATACACAAACAAATTTATGCTAATATAAAAACATTCTTTTTTATACACTATTCTGAATCATTTGAAAATTTTAAAAGTCTGATGACAAGTTTTGAAAAAGTTTTTTATTCATGACTTGAATTCTAAAGCTAGAGAAATATCAGCTACTAAATGGAAAACTACTTTTTTGTATTACCCGTAAAACACTGTATTTGTGCATTTTTTGAGGTGTTAGAGTTGTGGAATCAATCTGAATGTACCCTGAGATAGAAATAAAACACAGAACTTGCCTAGCTAAATGGAGAGTCTTTTGTAAAGGTTAATGAAATTCTTACATTTTGAAATTTTCACTACAGGGGAAAGAGAAATTTAGAAATTTTGAGGCTTTAGGCCCACAAAAACTTGAGTGCACATCATAGCTCTGTCCTGTCTAGTCACATGGCCTCTCTAAACCATTTTATCCATAAAGGGAAAAAGGTACTCACCTTGTAAAGTTGATGAGTTAACTAGAGCTATATGTATCAACATGAATACATATAAAGACTGATATTGAGAGAAAAAGGCATGTTAAAGAAAGATAAGTACAGTATCATCATCTTTAAATAAAGTTTAAAAACATATAAAAAGATAATTTTGTTTATGAAAGATATATGTAATAGTAATATATAGAGAGAAATATATAGAAAACATATGTTTATGTATAGTAATAAAAACATTTAAAAATGCATGGGAATAATAGATACCAAATTCAGGATAGAGTTATCTTTAAAGAGGAAGAAGGGAGAAGTACATGAAGGGCAAATATCAATATATTTGCTTTCTTAAGCTGAGCATACTCCTGTGGTTATATAGTCTTAATATATTTTTTACTGATGTTTTCACTTAAAAAATAGAATTACCAAACAGTAAATTCTGACTGAGATAACATATGTAAAGCATCAGGCACAAAGAAGGGGGTGTAACAAAGGTAATTATGATACCAAAGTTTGGGTTTTCCCAAGAACATCTCAACTACTAGATAAAAGGGAAACATATGTTTACTCCCAGAAAGAATAAAAAAGCTTCTGCCAGGGAAGGTTCTATAAACCCTGGAGCTTGGTTATTTTGGAAGATAAGTTTTCTTTGAAGAGATGAACTTTCTATGAGGGAGTTTTTCATTTATATGGAGGTTATTTAGATTTATTGTTATCTCAAATTTGTTGTGAACTGCTATGCCTAAATAAAGCGCAAGCATATGTAAACACTCCTTGATGTGATATACCTCTTTTACCAATGTGAGGGTTCTACTAGTTTACACTGCGGACAGTTATTCTGAAAAACCTTGCCTTCCTCTTCAGCTCAGCAGTTTGCTAAAGCTTACTCACCTTGATCTGAGTATGAACCAGTTTACTACAATCCCTCCTGCTGTGTTGAACATGCCTGCCCTTGAGTGGCTTGACATGGGAAGCAACAGACTTGAACAACTTCCTGATACTATAGAAAGGTAAAATAAATAACTTTTTTTGCTGCCAAGAGATGTGTTGAAGCCACCTGTGATAAATAAGAAAGAACAAAGGGGACCCCAAGCATAATCAATCACAATAGATCCATTTAGCTTTAAATAATTTATGCTGCTTTTTAACAGAATATTTTCATGTACTCCAAATTTAAAAGAAAGGTTTTGAGGAATTCCCTGGTGGTAGTGGTTAGGACTCAGTGCTTCCACTGCAGGGGGTCGGGTTTGATCCCTGGGAGGGAACTAAAATCCCAAGCCAAAAAAGAAAGGGGGGGGGGGTGGTGTTTGGGAGAGAAGAACTGGCTATCTGACTTCAACAAGTTGACAAGAATACGCCACAACAATAACTGCATTGCTTAGTGCATGCCAGGCACTTCTGTGCACTTTAAAAACGTATTGAGGAGACTAATGTCGAGATGTTGGCGAATTGCTTAGGATCACAGTTAGTAAGCGTGCCAGCTAGGATTTGAACCCAGGCACCCTGGTCCCAGAGTCCATGCTGTTAACCATTACACATACTTGCCTTGCCCTAAATGGGCATATTAATAATTTCTGAGTTTCCTCTTAAGACTCTAATTCAGATTAGATAACATTTTAGCAGTTCTTCTGCAAGAAATCCTATGAGAATAGCGAAGAATTCTAGAATACATTGATTTAATTTCTACCACTACATGATGAGAGCTATACTGTAGATAAACTCCCCTAATACAGTTTCCCTAAAATCAGGTAATATGAAGTCAGTATACAATAGGTATACTGGTTAAAGGAGATGTTATACAAGATGACATTTAAAAACTTTTTGGGTTGATAAGAACCAGGGTTTTCATATTATATGTGACTAAATCACAGAAACTTCTTAATTCTTCAGAATGCAAAGTCTACATACATTATGGCTGCAACGGAATGAAATAACATGCTTGCCAGAAACAATCAGCAATATGAAAAATCTGGGTACCCTTGTTCTCAGCAACAATAAACTGCAAGATATTCCAGTGTGTATGGAAGAGATGACCAATCTAAGGTAAAAGCTGTAGACACAAAACTGACATGTTCCTTTCTGGCTGCAGAACAAAGTAGTATAAAGAAACTGTTATTAATCAATTTGAGTTCTCATTCACATAAATGAATAAAAATCTTTTCCAACTTTGAAATTCTATAACTTATAGATAGGATTCATATAATACTGGTCTAAATTACTCAAGAAAGAATCCTTGAAACTAAAGCAGTGCTGGGATTTATTACCTTTAAGGAATGCCCTGTGTTGGTGACAGTTTCCTGAAAATCATCTTTATACTTGCTAACCAACTTTATTCATGGTGTAAAAACCAAAACCATAAGAACAGTGATTACTTTCCTTCTAAATAAGTATAAATGGACACAGGCAATTATGTTGAGTAAATGTAACTTTTTACTAAGTTAATTACTAACAGAACTCCCTCAATATATTCCAAAACTTAATTTCCTGACAGTGAGCGTAAGCTGTGAGAATTCACACCAAATCTCACAACTTTCATAACGAAATCATTCACTTATTTAGCAACTACTGAGCCATGTACTGGATGGTGAAGATACAATGATAAATAAGACATGCTTTATAAAATATGCAGAAAATTTAAGTTCATAGCATTAATTGTACATTTGAGATGCATTAGGATTGCTCTTGGAAGTTAAATTGTACCACATTAAACATATGCTATGGACTAATAGTTGCTTTTACAAGCTTGGAAAATAAGTTGTCTAAAGCTAATATTTTTTTCTTCTAGGAAAGAAACTTAAAGATTCTTGGGATATATCACATCTCACCAAGATGTTCAGTTATTGAAACCAGTTAAAAAAGAGTAATTTAGTATATTATCATTTGATCTTTCTCCAGGTAAATAAATGTACACTTCTATGGCACCTATAAAAATACTGTTTTTTGGTGAACTGCTAGGTTTGTCAACTTCCGAGACAACCCACTGAAACTGGAAGTTACACTTCCTCCCAGTGAAAACGCAGATGAGGAAGATGAACGGGAATTATTCGGCCTTCAGTTTATGCACACATACATACAGGAGTCACGAAGAGCAGGTATGAGATTTGTGCATAACACAGGTTAAAAATTTTTTAGTAGAAGAATACATATACATCTATATATTAATTCCTTTATAGACTTTTCATTCCATCTTACCTTTTCTGTCAAATTGTGGTCTGTCAATATTGTCGAAGTTAAAAAAAAGTGAAATTCAAATCTGTTCACAATGTTGATAAAGGCTTGGAGAGAAGTGTTGTAAAGATAATGAAAGTCTTTCAAGTAGAGTCAGGAATATATTCCTTTGGTCAGGCACTTGAAGCGTGACCAAGTGAATGAAGATGTAATTCTTAAAGCTTCACTACCTCATTCTGTAAGTTTGTCACATCAATTTACTCATGAACACTACCTTCCCTGCCATTTCCTTTTTTTCTACAATAATCCACAAATAGTGAAAAAAATGTTTTGACTAGGAATGGAAAACATTTTGCTACTGTGCCTAGGGACGAAAAATATCAAGAGAACATAGATTTTAACCAATAGCTAAAATGTGAGTTTTCGATATGTAGATTTCAATCGTTTTATCTCTAATAATTTAGAATTAAAACCTTTTTTGTTGTTTCTTTAACTAAGGAATGACTTTAACTTAACCCAAGATTAGGGGAAGAGGACAAAGAGCATAACTCTCTGTTAATAAAAAATTATAAACAATAGTACAGTAATAGAAAACACGGTTTTATAATTTACTAAAATGTGAAGAATTTTTGAGTTAAAATGTAGAATTTAGTTACATCTTCAAATAGTTACTTTGAAGAACAAGTATAATCTGAGCAGATGTGAGTATTTTCAGCTGAAGAAAATATTTTTACCAACATCCAACAGAGGTCATTAGATCTGTTCTAGCAGAAACAATAACATGGAGGATCGATTGGAAGAAGATATGTACAAAAGTTGTAATAGTTTGGGGCCTAGGTTTGGATAGCAAACTATAAATATATAAAAGACAAGTAGGAGACAGAACTGATGGCTGAATGAAGATGAGAACAGAGAGGAGTCCAGGATGAATGTTTCTGGTTAGAGCAACTGGATGAATGGTGATGCTGAGATGGGGAAATGAAGCATAGAAGCTAGTTTGGTGGTAGAAGTGGAACATAAGCTTCAGTTTTAACAGTAAATTTGACATACCTGTGGGACATGCAGGAAGAGGTAGTTGTGTAGATCAATCTAAAGTTCAAGGAGTTTGCTGAACCTGCAGATTCTGCAGGTCAAGAAATAGCTATATGCATATCCTATGTATTCACTGTCTCATGTTATCTTAAAGCAAATAAGCAAGGTTGGGGAAAACAATAATTCTGACCTACAGCTGGCATGTTCAAGGACAACCTTATCTCCCCATAGAGGACTTGGTATCATTGTCAGAAACATACCTTAAGCTAAATGGGCCACAGGACTCTATCATTATAATTCTTGTGTGTATACATGTTTTATGAAATATAACAGAGATAATGCCTGTTGTAGAATAGCTTTTATTTCTGGGCATAAACTGTGGAATGAAACAAAACAGACTGTATGACACAAATTAGCATTGCCTAACTCAGTAAAATCAGTTTAATTATTGAACGACGTATTATTATCTTCATTTATGTTCTCTAGATTTGTGGGCATGAGTAGCTAATTTAAACAAACTACCTTATTTTAATAACTGTCAGAACTTATGACAAGAGAAAAAAGTTACAACTTAAACAGAGCTAATAAAACAAAGTCTCCCTATTATGTCATTAAAAATAATTTTATGAATTAGTACCATTAAAATGGTTAACATGTATTGAGTACTTATCCTGAACTTAGAACCGTTCTAAGCACTGTAATGTGCTATTTAACGCTGATAATAACCTTGTGAGGTGTGACCGTTATCATCTTCATCACCCCCATTTTAAGAGGGGGACTGAGGCCCAGAGAGATCAAGGAGTAGGGCTGGGATTTGAACCTACGCAGTCTCATAAGATATATAAGATTAAACTGAAGTAGAAAGGTCAGAAACTAAAAAATGGGCTAGACTTCTAATTTATAATTAATGTAATCACAGACCTACAAATAATAGTTACCTAAGAATACCATTATAATATCTAAAATGAGTAATTCTGGATCTTTGTCTTGGCAAATGTACGATTAAGACAATTTTTACAAATAAGGCAGAAATAAACAAAGGATAAAATGAGGAAAAGACTAACAGTCCTACCATATGTTTGGTTTAATGTTTGCTTGTGCATAGAAACTGCTTATGAGCCAAATGAGGCCCCAAAGTGAGGTTTTTCATATCATTATCTAATTTCTACTTTATTCCAAATTATTTTCCTGAACAGGAGAGAATATACTTATCTTTGTTCTTTTCTATGTAAAAATGACCTGTTAAAAGATATGATACCTAATTAACTTCAGAAGTTATTTGCATATTTCAACTTAATTTGTGAATTAGGCTTTTAAGTATCTTTTTTGGAAGTTCTAACTAGATAATTATTCAATTAAGAAATGAAGCGAAATAGTTTTCTTCCTTAAAAATATCTCTTTAGTTTTGGTATCTGTCATGGACAAATTCTGACAATATATAAACACAGGTATGGCTCTTGAAATCTGAAGGTGAATTCATTAATTGATTATTAATATCTCTGAATCTGTTTGCATTAGAAACAAATAATCATAATTAATTATCCTTTCCAGATCTGCCTGGGCAAAAAATCCATACATAAGCCAATTTCTCAGATCGGTCCTTGTTATAAACTGACAATTGATTATTACATCTTGAACTTGAAAAATAAAAAGTATTAAATAAAACCAAGGGAAAATAAGTTTCCAAAATTAATGAAATAGAAAGTTAATGTGCTAGTTATATGCTGACATGTTATGTGTGTTTCAGGTAACCAAGTCAACTGCTCGACTACTTTACCAAACTCTATAAATGTTGATGGATA
Source organism: Hippopotamus amphibius kiboko (assembly GCF_030028045.1). Taxonomy (NCBI): domain Eukaryota; kingdom Metazoa; phylum Chordata; class Mammalia; order Artiodactyla; family Hippopotamidae; genus Hippopotamus; species Hippopotamus amphibius. The sequence continues at coordinate 87,985,772 of NC_080186.1, read as the reverse complement.
ATAGTAATTCAAGATGCCCTGCTGAAGACGATTACTTTGGGAATTTGGTGAATTCTCTAATGTTTGGACTTCTAAGTAAAAAACAAAGCCATTACCAAAGTTCAATGAGGCCACAACATTTTTTAAAGTTCATATTATCTGCTATTTAAATTATATTTTCATGAATATAAAAATACAATTAAAAAATATTTTTGGTGGAAGACAGATGTTCAAAATTTCTTTTCCATTTTAAGCAGTTGTTTCTGGTGAAGAATGATTTGGTAAAGCAGTTAATAATACATTTTCCAAAGACACCAGAGGGTCTGTATAATACTGTAAAGCAGGACTGAATCCTTTCTGCTGTAAATAGTTGATTCGGCCTTGGTCAATCAGCAATTTACAAAGATGCCCTATTTTCTTCTTTTCTTCAACAGTAAGAAACCTAAATTGAATAAACACACACAACACGTTAAAATGCTGTAAAACCTTATAAAAATTATTTTAGTTACTTCTATTTATTGATAAGCTGCTAAATAACCCACAATATATAGGTGCTATGTCTCATGCTTCCAAGATATGTTTTATTAATGCCACAAAAAAAGTGTGTGTATTTTAACTTTTTCTAAAATTAGATGGTAAAATATATTTTCATGAATGAACTTTTGGTAATATTCATCTAAAAATAAAGTACAGCAATAATAAAGTATTTCTGCCCTAGTGCTGTGCATTTTCAAAGTAGTCACTTACCTAGGCAAACTCTCAGTGCTGTCATCTGTGATTTTGTATCCTCCGTCATCATGCTCTTCATTGCCATCATTCTGTTTATCTTTTCTTTTTGTGGAAATATCTGAAGCTTCCAAAGATGTTTTTCGCATCCCACAAGTCGCCCAACTACTCATTCGCTGAAAATAGTGGAATTCCACTGCTCCAAGGCCTAGAGCCCTGAAGTATTCTTTGCCCACATAATGTCTCCAATCACACCTGTGGTGACAACAGAGTGCAATAACAATGCCAGCCACAGGGGTCCACTTCTCTGGGGTATTTTTTTCATTTCCTTCCTTGGCCAAAGTGTTAATTTCTTTTTCTGTTTTATCATTCTTTACGCGTTTGGCTAAAGGTTCTTCATTCCTTTCCTCACAACTGGCAGCATAGGTTTCAACCAAACATCGTAATGCAAGATCTGCAAACACAATTATGTGGCCCCCCAAACCACATCATCTTTAAAAATAAGTATTTTTTACATTTATTAGGCAGTATGGTTTTTAAAAGCCCAACGACAAAAACCTACTTAGCTTTATACTTGTACTAATTTTCATGAATTATCAACTTTGTTCATTTTTGCTCTTTTCTCATTATTGTATCATTTTCTCTAATGATTTATTCTGCATAAAGTCAACTTCCCCCAAAACCGGTGTGAAGCTTAAGATCTAAAATTTGCAAAACGTTTAGTCCAGCTACTCAAATTTGCTCTCATTTCTCCTACCCTCGTTGAGGAAATGACTTGTGTGGAAAAAATTTATGTCTCTACGCTTACATTCCAGGGAAGTTTTGAGCTTAAAGAACCCAAAGAAAGAAAGAGGAAAGGTATTAGCTAATCAGCATCTGCTAAAGTTGATGTCAGGTGTCAGTCTTGAAACGTCAGATGTTCACAGCAAAGAGTGAAGAGCTAAGAAAAGTGGGGTAAGAAGGTGGAACGTAGGCCTCACTGAATAGCCTTACTATAGTTACACACTCATTCAGCAAATAGTTCCTGAATGTCTTTCATGTGCAAGGCTTTGCGGCTATATGATGAATAATAAACACAAACTGAAACACTAAATGAACTCTATATTAAAATGAAAAATTTATAGTACACTTAAAAACTAAACAAATGGATTTTAGATGATTATGACAACTACCCACTGACAACTGCAATATTGTTGACTACTGGAAAAACTACAAATATATGCTGTAAAATCCACATTTTCTGTCGATGAGACTGTCACACTTTGCTTGTTCAATCAAAAATATATGTATTTTTAAACTTTATTATCCCAAGATGTCACAAGTGAATAGTAAATGATCTGATAATTCACTAGTATATATGATACAATATATGAATTTAAGTCAACAAACATTATCGGGAACCTATTATTTGAAGAAGGTGATAACTGATCTTTTATTTTAAAAACTATTATTTTCCGACAAAATATATTCAGCCACTGTTTTACTTATATTGGACTTAAGTAATGATTTTCAGAAATGGGAATAGTCAGAAAAATCATTAAAAGAATGAAGATATTTTAGAATCAGAAGTAGCTTTAGCTACTTCTCAACCCCTCCTTTATAGAGAACTTGAGGGATAAAGCCATGTACCTAGAAAGGGACAAGGAAACACAGCAAATTGGTGGCCAAGATTATTTATTCATTCAAAGATTTACTGAGTTCCTGTTATATACCAAGCATCATGCTAGCATACTCCCTATGCTCAAAAAACAAACAAAAGAACACAAAAACCCCAGAGCATACTGGGAGAATGAGATATATAAACAGACAATTAATATACAATGAACTCAAGATACGCAGAGGCAATTATGATAAACGCTAAGGATAAACACTATCTTATTTAGGAAGGTTCCCTGAAAGTGGCAACAACTGAGCTGAAGAAGGAGTAGAAATTGATCAGTTTAGAAACAGACATAGTATAGTATATGCCAAGGGTTAGAACTTGTAGACCAATAAATATAGAGGCAGGAAGTAGCAAAGAGAGGAAGGCAAAGGCCAGATTAAGACGAGGATGTCATGTTAAAGAGCTTAGACTTTATGGTGTAGGTGATTGGGAGCTACTGAATAGTTTTAAGAAGGGGAAAGACACTTTAGGTGTGTGGCACATGGGTCTGAATATTAATATTTAAAGGACAAGCAGTGGATGGACACCATGAGATATGGAGAAAGAATGGCACAGATGTAGGGGAAGAACCAGGAAAGAATGTCACAAAAGAGAAGAAAACAGAATTTCAAGAAGGATAAGCAACAACAGCAGAGATTTTTCATGAAGGTGATAATATAGTGATGAAGGGAGAATTCAGTCAGAGTGAATCAAGGGGGGAAAAAGTGTGTGGAACAATGAGAAACGGCCAGTGTAGACTGTATTTCTAAGAAACCTGGATTAGATGGCTGGGAGTAAAGAGTACTTCTGTTTCCTCCCCAGGATAGAATTGGCTTACTTCAGAAGGCTTTTATGAGAGTTAAATGAGACAAGGTACATGTAAATCATCTAAAAACTATAAAGGACAACACAAATATATAACACTTAAAGTCATTTCCAACCAACTTGAATAAACTCTTAGGGAGGCTCCTAGTTCCCCATACAGGTAAATATGAAATTAGCAGGAGCCAGAAGAAGACGTAACAATAGTTAACATTTATTGAGCATGGATATGTGCCAGACACTTTATATGTAAACTAGCAAATTATATATTGTTATCCTCATTTTACAGATGAGATAATGAAAGCTCAGAAAGGTTAAGTGATATGCCAAGATTATACAACAAAGTTGCACCTTGTACTATCTGATTTCAAAGCCCATGTTCTTTCTACTTTATCATGCTACATCTGATGGATCCAAGTGCTAAGACAACACATCTTCACATTTCCTTTTTCCCCTAGAATCCTGATACATAATCATCTTCTAGTGGGAGAGGTTTCAGAGTCCTTCCCAAGCAATTCCTTTAAAAAAAAAAAACAGTAGCTTCTGGGATAGAATCATACAGTTTCTGTAAATGATTTATTTCCATTTTGGTTGCAGTATATCCCAAAGAACTTTAAGTTCCCATATGACACAGTATTTATACATAAAGCTCTTAATTTATCCTGCAAAATGGCCAAAATAAGCAGATAAACAGAAAAGCTCTAAATCTGATACAATAATACAGGGCCAATGCTACTATGAAGATTAATGAGTTGCAAACAAGGGATAAAAACTACTGAAAAGAGACTCAAATATTTGGGACCATGTTAAGCTAAAACTTAATATGTTCATCTTAACATTATTAGTATGTTTACATACCTGTTGCCACACCACACAGATGCTTTCCAATCCCTATCACAGGTAGTTTTTCTTTGCTTAGCAAAGGAATCTTGTCTGAAATAAAAAGAAATGAGAACTAAGTTAGCTCTCTTGTGAATTAAGGCATTAAGTGGCCTCCCAAAGAAAGAGCTAATTAGAATCTTTGAATTTTAGGGCTGAAAGAAACACAAACAAAAAATTCTCACTTTATAGCTTAAGAATAAGGGGCTCAAAGATGTAGTGATAAGTAACACAGATGGCTACTGACATAGTCAGAATTAGAGTTAAAAAATTTTTTGTCTTCCTTTTCTTCCCACCTCACCCCAGCTGGCCCTTTCACTCCCGAGTTAAAGTTTCTTGACTTTTAGGCCAATGCTATTTCTTCTATACTAACTCAGGACTTTACCCTGTAGAAGCCTTATTTTGCTAAATACTATTACCCATTGGTAAAAGGACTCAAAAGTTTCCCTACTAGATTTATTTTACATAATTAATTTGTATGATAAATACATGAATAATACAACTAACATTTTATATTAAAGAATACTATACTCAATATTATCATCAAACTAAAAATATACCTTTTCTTATATCTTGATGATCGAGAATAAGATTTTATTTTAGCTTTTCACACTGTTCTGAATAAAAGAAAATATTCATAATGTAGTATAGAAGTAAAAAAAAAAGACATCTACAAGGTAATGCAGTAAAATGTAGTATATCACAGTTATGCCTTCCATTACCCCTCCCTATTCATTTTCTTTTTTCTAAGATTCTGAGATGAAAAGTATGTTTCCCCCTACAAATCCAACTACAGCACCCAGCACAGTTAATTGTCCAATGGAGGTCCTTAGTTAATATTTCAAATTTTCTGTTGCTTGCTCTCAGATGCTATCATATGCTAGGAGAAGAAACTGGTACCAAGTGGAATAGTTTGCCTGTGTACGGTGGTTCAAGAAACTTATCCTCAATCAGGGTGAAGAGAAAGGTTGTCTAAGAAAGCCCTTATGGAAATGGGGGCATCAGGGACCTTGCAAATAGACCTGAGGTAGTTATTTATATTAACAGAGTATGCTGGCAGAAAGTCTATTTAAGAAGTAGTCAGATCCTCACCTCATAGCCACTTGGTGACTACCTCTTTAACAACTGGTGGAAAACTGCAGATTAATTCTCTGAAGCAAGTAAAACAGGAGGTCAATGGGGTGAAGGATAATAGGAAGTTGAAAGCTGAAGTGTAGTAAAATAGCAGGGTTAAGTGAGCATGCACATGGATTAAACTTTTATTCACCACTGGGTCCCAGAATGTTGATAACCAGACCTTTACCCTGTAGGCAGGTGATCAAGAGAGTCTTCTCTGGGGAACATGACCAGCCCAAGAGGAAAGATCACGTCCTAGATAGGTCACTCCAAACTGGAGCTCAGAGTCAGCAACTCCACCTGAAGACTCAGAGCTCTCAGTCCCTCAATTCTCACCATGAACACACCATCAAAAAGCACAGATGTTTGAGCAGAGCCTCTAAGTTGAAACAGACTGACCAAAACAAATGGAGAAGAGCAACTTAGTGAAAACAGAATATGAAGGGAGGACACTTCTAAAAAAAATCATTAACATCCTCACAAAGATATTGCAATTACAAAAAAAGAACAGGTTACAATAACAAAGATAAATTCAAGAAAAAAAACTTAGAAATTAAAACTATGCTATAAGAAATTAAGTTGAAGAAATTTGAGGACGTATAGAAAAAAAAGACAAAAGATATAGAACAGAGAAGTAAAGTCAAGAAAAATAGAGAACCATTCCAGGAGGTCTAAGAACTAAATCATAAAAGTTTCTCCATTAAGGGAGAAAAGAAAAAATGGAGCAGAGAAAATTATGAAAGAAACAATGTAAAGAAATTTCCCAGAAAGTTGAGAATACTGGAATCTCTAAATCAGGATTTCTCATCCTTGCCATTATTAACTTTTGGCTCCAATAATTCTTTGTTGTGGGGAGCTATACTGTACCATATAGGATATTTAGCAGGCCTCTTGTTTAGCAGGCTCCCTGACTGGTATCCATTAGATCCTAGCAGCATGTCTACTCTTATGACAATGAAAAATGTCTCAGACATTGCCAACGTACCCTGAGAGCCAAAACTGCCTCTATTTGAGAACCACTGCTATAAACAAAAGAGTCCAATAAGTGCCCAGCACAGCACATAAAAATATAACTACATCAAGACACATCACTGTTAGAATTTAAAACACTGAGGACAAAGAAAAGAGCCTATATGTTTCTAGAAAGAAAAAAAGCAGATGACATACAAGGGATCAGGACTCAGAATGGCACTGAACTTCTGAACAACAGTAGTGGAATAATAGTTTCAAAATTCTTAGAAACAGAAACACCCAGCCAAATCAAGTGTAAGGATAAAGTAAAAGATCCTTTCAGACAATGCAAGGTCTCAAATTTATCTCTAATGCAACTGTTTCTCAGGAAACTATAAGAGGAGGTGCTTTGCCCAAAGAGAGTAAATCAATAGAGGAAGATGTGGGATAAGATGTGGAAAAATAAATCCCAACCCAGAAGAGTGAAGGGAATCCTCAGGATGAGAATGAAGAGAGTTTTAAGGTTGACAATTGTGCTCTAGGAACAGAGGGCACCCAGTCTAGATTGGAATATGTCTGAAGGATTCAGGAGAATTTTTAAGGAAGATAGAAACTAACAGAATACTTGATAAATGTATTAAAACAAACACAATTTTTTTTTTTTTTTTTTTTGGTGGGATCTTCCTGGAGCAGGGATCAATCCCGTGTCCTCTGCATTGGCAGGCGGATTCTTAACCACTGCGCCACCTAGGAAGCGCCAACAAACACAATTTTTAAAGTTATACCTTTTTTTAAATTGAAGTATAGTTGATTTACAATGTTGTGTTAATTTCTGCTGAACAGCAAAGTGATTCAGTTATACATACATATATTCTTTTTCATATTCTTTTCCATTATGGTTTATCAGGAAATACTGAATATAGTTCCCTGTGCTATACAATTGGACTTTCAATAAACAAATTTTATTTACTATGTGGGCCAGCTGTGGGTTGCATCACGGGGCTGAATTAAAATTAGCAGAAGAGGTTGCTGGCATAGCTTTGTATTATTTTCATTTTAAACAGTATGAAAAACTATTAAAAGGTACAGAAAGGGCATTAAAGAGTAGGATTGATTGGGGTGTATGTGTGTGTGTTTGTGTGTGTGAAATATGAGTTCCATAGGGATGGGTTATTTTCCTTGGTACAATTTAAAATTGTAGGAAGTATCTTTTACACATTAGCTACGCAGAGAACTATCTCATTTCCTTAATAGTTTAGGTAAAGTTATGTTAACTATAGGCAGAAGGCTAATGTATGGTATGAACAGACTCAGTAATTAATTTAAACAGGACAAAAAAGCAACACGAAGGGAACTTCCTAGGTGGCGCAGTAGTTAAGAATCTGCTTGCCAATGCAGGGGACATGGGTTCGATTCCTGCTCTGGGAGGATCCCACATGCCGCAGAGCAACTAAGCCCATGCACCACAACTACTGAGCCTGTGCTCTAGAGCCCACGAGCCACAACTAATGAGACCACACTCCGCAACTATTGAAGCCCGTGCACCTAGAGCCCGTGCTCCACAACAAGAGAAGCCACCACGATGAGGAGCCCGCGCACCACAATGAAGAGCAGCCCCTTCTTGCCACAACTAGAGAAAGCCCGTGTGCAGCACTGAAGACCCAACACAGCCAATAAATAAATAAATAAATTTTAAAAAAAGAAAAAAGCACCATAAGGACATATTCCCAAAACTTTTAAACTATTCCCTAGTATGACACTTAATTCCTACTTGATACTGAAAAACAATTTCTTAAAGTTTCTACCCTAATTCCATTCATATTTATCTAAATGTTAGATAAAACTTTCTATATTAACAATGGATTAATCTCTGTTTTCCCTGAAGTACTGTTCTGCATGACTGGATTTCTAAGCAACACTCAGAGTTTGACACTTCTATGATTTATGGAAGAGCAACTGTAAGTTATGCAACTTACTCAAACACAAGTGTTGAATATCAATTTGAAGTCTCTCAAACACCGAATTTTTCTTTCTGTGTTTGCCATCTACCTGCACAAACAGAACATTATTGTAACAATGGCTTTTGAGTAAAAAAAAAAAAAGCATTATGAAAATAAAAAGATTTCTATTTGTTTTCAAAACTCAGAGCAAATAATTTTCCACCTTAGCTTTTAGTATTTAAAAAATAGAATTTTAATTAAAAAATTTAAGACGGTATATTCCGTGATGAAAACTCCAAAATAACAATATTGTACATTTTCATAAGACTTGAACATTTTATAAATTATTATGTACATATTATTTCCTTTAACTCTAAAAAGTCCCAATTCGCTGATGAAGAAATTAAGGTTCATAGATAATATAAAGATCTAGTTCAGCAGCAAACTCATTCAAAACTGAATTCATTATTTCTCCCTCCAAACTACTCTTTCCCTTTCTCCTTCTATTTTCCCTATCTGAG